>NC_080071.1:46993209-47190803 GCF_949987535.1 Balaenoptera acutorostrata | reverse complement strand
GCCAATGTTTGTAACCTTAAAAAAATTCTAAGTGTTAAAGATAAAAAGAGAAGTAATAAACATATGTTGGAGGAGAATTAGCATTCAGGCATTGAATTTAGGCTGAATTTGAACAGAAAGAGAACACTGGCAGCATTTGTTTTAAACATTCAATAAATATTCCTATTTTATCATTTAATGCCTCCTTCATAGGTTTCTTGTGAGAATCAAATGAGTTAACACCTATAAAGCACTTAAAACAGTGACTTTAATATCTATTCAGTATTATGTATTATTATGGTTGTTGTTGTTGTTAGAATATTGTCCCCTGTAATAATATTTTCTAGGATAAATATTCCACTCCCAATGTCTTACTATACTTCAATTAAGGATTTTAAAATTTTTATAGTGAGACTATTTTATTGCAATTTAAGTTATTTCCATGTATTCCAAAATGTGATGAGAGAGATCAAAGATATTGAATATAGTTCAATTCCATTCAGAGTTTGCAACAGAATACTGAATAAGATGGTCGTTTAAAATGAAATAATTAATTCTTAAAATAGCCCTTCAAACCATTAAGGCAAGTATTATAATTCCCATTCTGCAGATGAAGAAATTCAGACTCAGGTGATTTGTCTAAGATCACAAAAAAAAATAAGGCAGGACCTGAACTGATATCTTCGAAGCTCAGAGGTCTTTACGTATACCCATAACTAAATAGTTAAAACTTTAACTTAGAGCTAACAGGCTACAATAAATTATCATGATATAAGAAGAATGTTTTCTAAAACTGATTAATTTTCTATAAATTCAATTTGAAACCAACAATACTGTCAAATCAGACAGTTCCAGCTTATAGAAAACATTTCTGACATTCACTAGCTCACTGCATTCAATAGCATTTTACCCCTCCGTGCTCCCTCTCCCATCTTGTACATCTATCATTTCCCCTGCCTGCACTGAAGTCCATATCATGTTCTCACCCATATTTCAGATAAAGTTGGAAGCGAGGGGCACATTTTTCTGGAACATGACAATTAAAATGAACACCAGAACTCACCCAGCATTGTCCTATGAGATTTTTCTCCTATTTATTCTTTGCTTTTTATCCTTACTAATTGTATTACTTTTCTAATGGATCAGGCCCTTTTCAGTCTCATTTCCTCAAATCTATTCCACATCCCACTTCCAGGTTAATATTCCCAAATTACCTGACTCCCCATTTCCTGGCCAATAAAAGACAGCCTCCTCAGACTTGTGATCACGTCCTCTCCGAACAGCACTTCCCGCCAAGTCTCCATAGTACCCCTACATTTTAGCTCCAGCTGCTTAGTTCTAAGAGGGAATTCCTGCACAAATATTGCATTTTCCACTTCTGCTTGAGCTACTCCTTCTCTCTGGAATGTTCTACTCCTCATTTTTTCTTATGAAAAAAAAAGAAGGAGATTTTACAGTATTACTGTACTGGTCAGTGGTCAGTTGCAGAGACAAAAGTCTAGCTAGTTTAAATCCACAGGGATTTATTACAGTGTTCTCAATGGCTTACAGCATTCTTAGGGCTGCTGAGGGAACAGGCTCTAGGTTGATACTCAAACCAATACCACTGATGTAGACCACCAACCACCTCTTTGATGTGGAGATCACTGGTTCCAGATCCACACTGCCACAGGGAACTTCCAAAGTCAGGAGACAGCCACTCTCAAGAAGCCACCACCATCACTGCAGGCTTCAGCAATATACTGAGACTGCTGGAATCACAAATTGATTCTGCATGCACTATCTCTCAACACCCCTAAGGCTAGTGGCAAGACACTCTGCTACCCCTACCAAGGAAGGAAGGAGGGAAAAAAGTCACTTCATAACTGAACTTGGCAGCAGAAACAGCAGAATCAGGCCTTCACTTCAATTCTGTCTTCCAGATCTCACATGCAAGCACATCATCTGTCAAAGGTAAATTGCATTATCACCCCAAGTCTATTATTTTTCCACCCTGAGTCACCAACTCTTGTGGCTACTACTTTCCCTTTCAAAAACCACTATTATTTTCCTCCAAGGACCTTTTCTCTGCTTCCAAGGCCCTAAGTATGTTCATATTTGTTTATTCATTCATTTAATCGTTCACTCATTCAGCCAGTTGCAAAGGTGTATGAGAAATGTTGTTTCTAGCTTTCTGGCCTCTTAACTACAGGAAGGACACTAGTAGAGGAGTGGAATAGATGTTGAGTGCTAAGCTGTCATCTCTGCTGCAATTCTCTCTTCAAATGGTGCCCATTCCAAACCCACCATGAATGTTCCCCAAGTGGCCCCTCCCTTCTTTGCCCTCTTATACTCTGTAGTTTCTACATTTGCACATTTTCTCTTCTTTTCTAAGTATGTGTGTATTCTTCTACTGGATTATAAATTTCTTCAGAATAGGACATTTGGTCTTTCTACAAATTCGGGGACTCTGCAGTGTCTTTCAGAATATGGATGTTGTTTCTCTATGAAACCTTGTATGATTATAATGGGTATATTTAACAAACATAGGCTGAATGAATGAATAAACGAACAAGAGAAAAAATATGAACATACTTAGGGCCTTGGAAGCAGAGAAAAGGTCTCTGAAGGAAAATAAATCATAGTGTTTTTTAAAAAGGAAAGTAGTAGTCACAAGAGTTTGGTGACTCAGGATGGAAAAATAATAGGGTGATAAAACAACTAAGAGTGCAGAAAATTCACACACAAAAAACAGATTTATCTACATAAAAATTATTCTAGGATAAACCCTTTTTTTTTTTTCTTTTAATTTTAATTTATTTATTTATGGCTGTGTTGGGTCTTCGTTTCTGTGCGAGGGCTTTCTCCACTTGCGGCAAGTGGGGGCCACTCTTCATCGCGGTGCGCGGGCCTCTCACTGTCGCGGCCTCTCTTGTTGCGGAGCACAGGCTCCAGACGCGCAGGCTCAGTAGTTGTGGCTCACGGGCCCAGTTGCTCCGCGGCATGTGGGATCTTCCCGGACCAGGGCTCGAACCCGTGTCCCCTGCATTGGCGGGCAGATTCTCAACCACTGCGTCACCAGGGAAGCCCAGGATAAACCCTTTATATTAGGAACCAGAGTTTTGTTTTTTGCTTTAATTTATTCAACAAGAAGTAAAGAAAATATGATATAAAATGTCTTCTTTTTTGAGATGTTTTAAAAACGGCAAAGAATTGAAAGATAGTTATAATATGAATAACTTCTGGGGATTCAACGTACAGCATGATGATTATAGTTAATAACACTGTATTGTATACTTTACTTTTGTTAATAGAGTAGATCTTAAGTGTTCTCACCACTACAACAACAAAAAAAATGGTAACTATGTGAGGCTTCCGTGGTTGCACAGTGGTTGAGAATCTGCCTGCCAATGCAGGGGACACGGGTTCGAGCCCTGGCGGGAAGATCCCACATGCCGCGGAGCAACTGGGCCCGTGAGCCACAACTACTGAGCCTGCGCGTCTGGAGCCTGCGCTCTGCAACAAGAGAGGCCGCGATAGTGAGAGGCCCGCGCACCGCGATGAAGAGGGGCCCCCACTTGCCGCAACTAGAGAAAGCCCTCGCACAGCAACGAAGACCCAACACAGCCAAAAAAAAAAAAGGTAACTATGTAAGGTATTAGAGGTATTAATTAACTTGATTGTGGTCATTATTCCACCATGTGTACTTATATCAAACCATCACATTGTACATATCAAATATATACAGTTTTTGTCAATTATACCTCAATTTATATATTTCAGATTTTCCCCAGCTTTATTAACAAATATTTGATGTGATTTAGAATCATGTGACTACCGTCTTAGGAAGAAGAACAGTGCAACCACCCCTTCACGTTATACTTTACTGTCTGAAGAAACACAAGGAGGGCTAATAGGTGATATTATGCAGGAAGTGGGTGGTGCAACACACTGTAGGGAGGATCACTGATTAGAACAGAGATGATATTTTGTTTTGTGGGTCTGAAGAGCATAATATAAATATGCTTTTAATATGAACTCTAGAATCTTATGTGAAACATACCAGTTGTCATGGACACCTTTATTTATTTGTCTTTATACACAAACCCAATCCGGTTGTTCAACTGTTATTTATAGACAACCTCTCTTAGATTAGTCATTCTTTAATCTGAACCCTTAAGAATATAAAATTCTTGAATGCCATTGTTGTTTTATTTTCAGTGATCAAAAGCTGGAGAGTGGGAAAGACTTCTCAAAGTCCAGTTTCTTTCTTAATCCATCCTACTAATATGTAATTTTAAATACCTTTCCAAAAATTTCATCAGGGTACCTCGTGAAAAAAGTGCAATGATAATGGATTAGTACAAAGATCATATTTAACTTCTGAAAACGTCTCAGTGATTCCTTTCATTGTTTTAACTTAGCATTGCATTGTTCTTTGCCTATTATTAATGAGACACTTTGGTTATTACTCATTCTTTGGTTAGTTGAAATGGAAAACTCTTCAAATTAACAGCTGCACTGTATTATTTACTCATAAACTTTCTTCATTATAGTCATTATTGCCATTCTTATAGTCATTATTTTCATTCTTGTAGTCATGACTATAAATTAATGTCATTGATTTTTTTAATGCATGTCTGCGGCAAAATCTGCTATTATTCACCAATGCCATTCTTCCCTTTTTCCATAAGAACCAAACCCCAGTTTTCAGCTAGATTCATAATCAGCTAAATAGAATAAAGACATTTCTTAGCCTGTCTGCTAGGTGTAGGCATGTGATTAAATTCTGGCTAGTGGGGTGGTAATAAAAATGATGTGTGCAACATCAAGTCACACTCCTCAGAGAAGGACCCTTTTCCTCTGACTGGAATGTGGCCCTGCTGGTGAAATATCATGGCCACAGGGATGAGGAAGGGCAGCATCCAGTGCTGTGCTGGGGCTAAGCTCATACCAACTTGCCAGAACTGACTGTTCAATTTTCAAGAATCTTGTAAGCCAGTGGTTAAACCACTGGTAGCTTAAAATTGGACATTATAAGTATTTACACCACAAAAATCAGCAAACACCACAAGTCAGGGATTTTTTTTTTTTTTTTTTCCAGAGAGCCAGTTTACCTGCACACCTCTGACAATCGGGATAGGGAGAGTAACAAGACAGAAAGGGCCTGGGTCCTTATATAATCATAGTACCAGAGCTGGACTCCTTATGCCTAAACTATTATAGTAAGAGATAAATTTCAGGTTATTTCAGCAACCGTTATTTGAGTATTTGTTACAGATGCTGAACATACTACATAAAATGACTACAATGTCTTCAATTTCACATCTGAAAAGTGCTATAATCTTCTGTGGGAGCCTATGTAGTGTGACAAAGCTGCTATGTATGTTTCACACATAAAAATCAGTCTTATATGTGAATTATTGATCCACAAATATAAAATTTCAAATATTCCATTTCTAGAAGTTTAAAATTTTAAAAACTATATTAAATATATATAATAAATCTCTAAAAGAGAAGTGAAAACTGTGTGCAAAGAGGCAGTAGCAAATACATTTGCCATTGAGGCTGATAAAATAGATGTGATTTAGCAAGAAACTTAGTTTGAGCTTTCCAGAAGTCCCTGCAGAAAGGGAAACACAAATAGATTACATAATTCTTATCATCTCAAAAAAGATGACTCGGTATCTGCTTAAGAGAAAGAAAAATTTCACTTGTTCTGCATTCACAAAAAGAATAATTTCATGAGTTCTTTCATAAGAGTAATTAAATAATTTTTAAAAATAAGTGATCAACATTTTAAGGAATTTTTATGCAATAAAAGCATTCTTAAGAAAATAATCTTTGTCATTAACCTGTAAGAGCCAGACTTTCCTGAATATAGATTTCATTTAGGAATAGGAAAGTAGGTTTGGACACTCTAATAGTGCCAAAGGGCCAGCTGTTGTGACGGAATTACACTGTGACTGTCAAAATTTCTCATCAACAAAATGAAAAGACCAACAAAATGAAAAGACCAACAAATATCATCTAAAGCCACTTTCATGTTTAAATAATTCTGTATTATTACTGAAAGGTCCAAGTGCATGCCATTTTCAGCCCACACAGGGTCATGTCAGAGCCTGAGCACAATGAAGAGAGTATGTGAATTAGGGGATGCCTAGGCTGGGTGTCAGAGCATGAATTAAGTAAAAAGTGTGTCAGTGGGTGGGTGGTGCTAACAGAAATGAGAAGTTGGTTATACTGAGGGGTCATTGGCCTAAGAAGTTAATATACTAATGATTACAGAATCTAGGTTTCTCATTATCAGAAAAGAGTTCCAAATATAGAAAGGAAAAAAACTAGAATGAATCCTGTGGTGCTGAATTGGTATTGATGTTGACTCATAGTGTTAGACAGATAAGAGAGAGAGAGAGAGATAGGTAGATAAATAAATTTGTGTGTAAACATACATGTGGATAATATTCTCTTGCATATAATACATATTTGAATATATATATTTGTATGTGCATATATATAACTTATTAAAAATATAAACTAGTCCTCGCTATGTCCACTCAGAGGCCTAGGAGCAGCAATATTCCAATAGTAATAAGCTCACTTGACATCTAAAGTTGATTTTCAAATACCATTCTTTTCTAAAAGGAACCAGGGATCTTTAAAGAAATGGTGAATTCCAGGACTGGGACAGAGAAAGTACAAGATAAGCCTGGAGCATCTTTAGAAGAAAGGAATTTCTCAAAAGATGTAGCTATGTCAAAAGGATGCAGAAACCATTGTGAAGGAGCTCTAACTGGGCCAAATCTGAGAAAATCTGAGTATCAAAATAATGATATTAATGGATTATAATCCATTGAATAAAATATAAATCTATAACTCCCTACTTTAATTAATTAAGGTGAGAAGAAAAAAGCTTTTCCTTACAGTAAAAAGCCAACCAGTAAATGTAGAAGGAATGATGGCATTAAAAATAACCATGTGGCAAGCATCATAATAATTAATTCAGCTGAGAAGCATCAATGGATGTTAAAACAAGTTTCTGAAAGCTTGATGAGGAATGGAATATTTACATGTTCTCAAAGGACCCTCCCCACAAAATCATCATAAATTACAAAGGGAAAAAGGAAAAAAATTACAGAGGAAATCTGGCAAATTAATCAAGTAATGAAATCAGAAAAGAAACAAATCAAAACTGTGTACCATCTGAGTGAATACAAGTATAAACTGGCATCACATTTATGATATTCCTGACAAAAATATCCTGAATCTATAATGAGGAGCTATTAGACTAAACCAAAGTGAGGGACATTCTACAAAATAACTAGATTAGTAACTTTCAAAAGTTGCATGGTTGTGAAGTCAAGGAAACACTGGGGAACTGTACCAGGTTTAAGGTGGCTAAAGAGACATGACCAGTATCGCTACATGTAATCCTGACTGGATGGTTATTAGGAAATCTGGTGAAAGTTTGAGTCTGAGCATCTGATGGTAATAATGTATCAGTGTATCCTTATTCATTTCCTGATTTCAAGGGTTGGATTATGGTTATGTAGGAACATATCCTTTTTTATAGGAATTACACACCAAACATTCTTGGGTGATAGACTGTCATGTTAACAACTTACTCTCAAATAAGTCAGGAAAAATCTTTTATACTATTCATGTAAATCTTCTGTAAGTTTGATTCTATTTGAAGTCTAATAAATTTAGAATTCTTGAACTCTTATAGGTAAAATCAAAATCTGGAAAATTTGTGGCTAAACTATTGTCAAAATATTCTACAAAGGAAATTTGTTTCTGATAATTTATGTTTTCTTTAAAAAAAATAAAGACTGTATTTTCCTGACATAAAAATATGGCTCAGACAGGCAAAATTAATAGTTCATGTTAGGAGTCAGAATAGTGATCAGACCCTTGATGATGGAAGAAAGTGAAATTGATTGAAAGGTGGCAAAAGAGGACTTCTCAAATTCACTATAATCCTTATCAAAATTCCAACACCCTTTTTTGCAGAATTGAAAAGGCCAATTCTCAAATCCATATGGAATTGCAAGGTGTCCTGAAGAGCAAAAGCAGCCTTGAAAAGAAGAATGAAATTGGAGCACTGACACTTCCTGACTTCAAAACTTACTGCAAAGCTACAGTAATTTAAAACAGTACAGTGCTGGCATAAGGACAGACATATAGACTAATGGAGTAGAATAGAGAGCCCAAAAATAAACTCTCATGTATATGGTCAATTAAATTTGACAAGGGTGCCAAGACCATTTAATGGAGAAAGGACAGTCTTTTCAATAAATTATGCTGGGAAAACTGGATATCCACCTTCAAAAGAATGAAGTTGGACCTTTATCTTCCACTATCTACAAAAATTAACTCAAAATGCACCAAAGACCTAAACTCAAGAGCTAAAACTACAAAACTCTTAGAAGAAAACTTCGTGGAAAATCTTCATGACACTGGATTTGGCAAAGATTATGTGGATATGACATCCAAAAGTGCAGGAAACAAAAGAAGAAATAGATAAATTCTTCTAAAAGTTCAAAATTGAGAACTTTTGTATATTAAGTGATATTATCAAAAAAATGAAAAAACAGCCTACAGGAAAAATATTTATAAATCATATATCTAATAAGTGACTAAGATCCAGAACATATAAAGAACTCCTAAAACTCAACAACAAAAAACAACCCAGTTCAAAATTGGGCAAAGGACTTGAATAAACATTTCTCTAAATAAAATGTACAAATGGCCAATAAGTACATGAAAAGATGCTTAACATCATTACTCATTAGGAAAATGCAAATGAAAACCACAGTGAGATACCACTTCACACCTACTAGGATAACTAAAAAAGAATAGAAAATAATGTGATAGCAAGGAAGTGGAGAAATTGGAACCCTCCTGCATTTCTGATTGGTAAAGTAAAGTGATGCATTATGCTTAATGAAATATGCCAGACACAGGAGGACAAATATTGTGTGATTCCTCTTATATGAGGTACCTAGAAAAGGCAAATTCATAGAGCAGAAAGTAAAATAGAGGTTTCCAGGGACTGGGGGAAGAGAGGAAGTTGAGTTATTGTTTAATGCATACATATGGGGATGATGAAAAAGCTTTGGGTACAGACCATAGTGATGGTTAAACAATATCTTGAAATGTATTTAATGCCACTAGATTATACACTTAAGAAAGATTAAAATTATAAATATTATATTATGTAATTTTTCCAAAATAAAAAAAGAGGGCACTGAGTTCTACTAATGTACTTATTGAGAAGCTAAAAACATGTGTATGTATATATACATATATGTGTGGATATATGTACATATATTCACATATGCATACTTTGTCAAGATTCATCCAGCTGTACACCTATGATTTGCCCTTTTTTTAATGTATGTTATACTTCCATAAAATTTACATTAAAATAACAGAAAAAGTCAGTTTATCCTACTGATACATACATTTTCTAAGGTAAATAACAACATAAATAATATATGGTAAAAGCTAAACTTCATTAAAAGCCATTTACTTGGTCCTTGGAAAGTTACATAAAATTCTTATACTCAGTTTGTTAAGCCATAAGCTCAATCATTTAACATAAAAATACAAATGAGATGTTTGCATTGCTATATTAGTTTGCTAAGCCTACCATAACAAAGTACTACAAACTGAGGGACTTAACAGAAATTTATATCTCATAGTTCTGGAGGCTAAAATTCTGAGATCAGGGTGTCACAGCATTGATTCCTTCTGAGAACTGTGAGAGAGATTCTTTTCCATGCCTCTCTTCTAGCTACTAGTGATTTACTGACAATTTTTGGCATTTCTTGGCTCGTAGAAACATCTCTCTAATCTCTGCCCTCATCTTTAAATGACATTGTCTTTGTGTGCATGTCTCTGTGTCCAAATTTCCCCTTTTAATAAGGATACCAGTTATTTTGGATTAGGGGTCCACCCTAATATGACCTCATCTGAACTAAGTATGTCTACAACGACCCTCTGTCTAAATAGGTCACATTCTGAGATACTAGAGGTTAGGACTTCAATGCATGAATTATGGGAGGACAAAATTCAACTCATAACAATTACTTTACCCTTGAGTTAGGTTTATTTATTTATAAAGATCAAACAGTAGACATGTTGGTGATTCTTAGGCTTATCAACAGATTTTTCTCTGTAATACTGATATTGCTGAAGTCAATAAAAAATGCAGGGACACTGGTGAATTTGGGGCATATTTTTGCCTGACATCATTCTTCTAGGAGGCTAGTTCTGAGCTTTATATTGTTTCCAATGCATTACGAAGTTTGGGTTTTCTCACTCTTAAATAAGTTGCCCAGATTTATTTCATTAGTTAATAATGAAATAAATATTTGAAACTCAAAATAAATTTCAGTAACTGTCTCTCCTGTAGTCTCCATTTTTATTTATTGGAAGTTTCCTTATAAAAGCCATAGTAAAGTCATCTTTCTTTTCTAGGAATGTCAGGAATTACAGGAATGTTTTAACATATCATTTGATAGTTACCTACCCATCCATTACCCTTCATATAGAGCCAACATTCCCAGGGGTGGCAACCACCTCATCTATTTTACTGCAGCAGTAGCTGAAAGCCTTTTTCTGCAGTCAGTGTTGCAAAAAGAACTTCCAATAACCACTGGAAATCATTCTAGCACACATGCTAAATACATTACTCAGTAGTAAAACTATTTAAATTTTCCATCCCTGGAAAGAAAGCTAACAGTTATGGAGACCACGTGGTACTCTAAGGATGAGTATAAAATCCTCTTTGATACTAAGGCATATTGATAAAAATAATTAATTGTGCTACAAAGATTATAATTTTATTCTTTGAATCCTCTCCACAGATCACTTACGTTTTGATAAGGGAAATCAGATTTCTTTTGAACAGAATGATAGTAACCATCTGTTGAGTTAAGTAACTATTTGGACTTAGCACTAAAATCAGAAAAATTCCATATCTCGGATACATCAAGGGTATGATTTAGAGTGAGCTAGCCTATTGTTGGAAAATCAGCAAATGTAATAATGCAACATTCTTTCCTCTATCTTTTATCAGAAACTGGCATTCCAAAGTACAGAGTGTACTTTACACCCCTCCCAGAATGAGGCTGCTAGGGCTTATACTTCTGAAGACCTGGCAAAACATTAATAAGCAAATCTTCTCACTCTGACTTAATAAGAGGAATAGTCTGTAACAAGGACCAACAGGGTAGAAAACCACCAGCTTTGTTTGGGAAATTTGAGGGGGAAAAAGTGCTCTGTCTGCCCAGATAACTCTTGCATTTCCAGTCCAAAAAGCCTTAGTATTTTTAAGTCAAGGATTACTTCCAGGAAGCCAAAATAAAACAGGATTTGCCATGAAGTGTTAAAAAAGTAATAAAGCATTAACAAGGATTTGTTAGCCAAAATTTTAATACAGCTGTGGGAACTGAGGAAATGAGGCAGGGCAAGTATATCCTGATGGGTAATTAAGGAGGAAAGGCCCAACGCACTCAGCTAAAAAGGACAGGCTGAGGGTGGTGCTTCAGAGGCAGAGTCTGGATTCTGGAAACTGGGGAGACATGAGTGGGCGCTTGCAAAATAAGGAGAGAGAGAGACGCACGGATTTCCTCCGTGGATTCCGTGAAGTTCATTCCATGTCCAGGCCAGGAAGTTAAAAGAATAAAATTTGGAACTTATATGGATAATCTCTAAAGAGCTTCTTATTTGTCATGTGAAACATATTTACGTTGAACATACTGAAACAGAAGTTTGTATCAAGTATTATGTTCCCAACTAAGGTGGGATGAAGGAACAACTAGTACAAAAAAGGCAGCCCCTGATATCCAGGAGCTGGTATAGCACTGACAGCAAGGCTTTGGTGGTCTCCTACCTAACACAATCACACAGAATATCAATATTAGACAAGGCCACTTTATGTCCATGGTGGATCAAGGCAAAGACAAGACCACTCTATAATCATGTCGGAACACACACAAAACAGGAACACTGCCCAAGGACAAAATTCCAAATAGTCCCCATTCTCAGCTGATGGGTGCTTTACCAATCTATGCTTTAGCCTTGCTCTAGTCTATACTCCCTAAAAATTTATTTAGAACCCAATCATAGACAATGGCCAATCTATAGCAAACCCCTAATTCCTTGGACTCTTCCCCAAATCACCCAACCAAAGCCAAAATACTGTAACAAGTTCTAACACCCTACTACTAAGGTACCCCATAGTACTTCATGATGTATATTCTCCCTCACTGTAATGAGTAACAAACCCAAGTTTCTCAACTGCAGATATTTTCCTGGTTGCCTCTGGCTAGGACATTGACAAGAATTACTGAAATTTCAAAAAAAATTAGGTTATTGAGGATTATTTCTGCTACTGAAATGTGAAGCCTTACTTATTTAATCTCTGTAATATTATGATGGCAACAATAGAGCTTTAATTTGGCCTTAAATAACCTATTAGCCACCTTATTTCCCCTCTCTATAAATGAATCGCTTGATAGGCCCATTTCGACCTCTGAGTCGAAGGTTAATGTGTACCTTGTGAAGCAGTTAAAAAGGTAAATAACCTGTGCCATGCTGACTTCTGCCATAGAAAGGAATTATCTAAAATATAGCAGAAATGATTGTCAGAGAGTAGCTGTTTCTCCTTCCCCAATTTGTAGACTATTGGTGGATCCTCAGTGAGCCATGCCTTCAGTGTTCCTGCTTCAATGTAGTACTTTTCCATGTTGACTCTGGGCTTAGCTGTGTATTTTGCTTTGCCCAATGGGATATAAGCAAATGTTATATATCGAATTGTGTACCCCCCAAAATGCACAGGTTGAAGTCCTAACCCCCAATGTGATTATATATGGAGAGAGGGCCCTTAAGGAGAAAATTGAAGTTAAATGAGTTTATAAGTATAGGGCTTAAATCCAGTAGGACTGGTGTCCTTAGAAGAGGAAGAGACACCAGGCATGTGTATGTACAGAGAAAATCCCATGTAAGGACACAGTGAGAATTCAGCCTTGTGTAAATCAAGGAGAGAGACCTTATGAGAAACCAACCTGCAGGCACCTTGACCTTGGACATAAACCTTCTAGAACCATGAGAAAAATAAATTTCTTTTTTTAAAGCCACATTTTGGGTGCATTTTGTTATACCGCCCTAGCAGATTATTGCAGCAAATATGATGTAAGCACAGCCTTGATACATGCTTGTATATTGGAACCTTCTTGGGACCCTGAAACCACTATGCTGTGGAGAAGTTCAAGTTTGAAAGACTGCATGTGGAAGAGAACCAAGAAACTCAGCTAACGTTCAGAACTGAGGCCACAGACATAAGGCCCCAATCAAACCATCCCTTCCATCTTCCAGCCATTTGATCCACCCCAGCTGATGTCCTAGATATCATGAAGCAGACATTTTTGCCCTGCCCAAATTGTTGATGCACAGAATCATTAGCAAAAAAAAAAAGGTTTTAACCTCCTAAATTTTGATATGGTTTGTTACATAGCAGTAGATAAAACAGAAATTGGTACTGGAAAGGACAGGCTATCATAAAAAAACACCTAAAACATGTAACACTGCCTTGGTGCCTGGGCAGTGGGTATGATGTTTTGTATTATTGTTCTCCAGAGTAAAAGAACCAATAGGAGATACACACATAACACACACACAACCACACGTAATATGTCAGAAACAGAAAGAGAGATTTCAAGGAATTGTGAAATCTTGGGATTACGGAGCCCAGCAGTTCTAAATCTTCAGAGTAGGCCACCAGATTGGAGACCCAGGGAAGACCTGATATTGCAGCTCAAGTCCCAAGGCAGTCTGGAAGCAGCATTCCCTCTTCATCAGAGGGCTTCAGTCTTTTCTCTTAAGGCTTTCAACTGATTGGATGGGGCCCACACACACTATGGATGGCAATCTGCCTTACTCAAAATCTACTCATTTAAATGTTAATAGAATATAATAAAACACAAAGAAACATAAAGAGAAAAAGAGGGGGTAAAATAACAGAACAGAGCATCCAAGAACTATGCAACAACATCACATGGTCTATCATATGTGCAGTTGACATCTCAGAATGAAAAGAGAGAAAGGAACAGAAAAAACTATTTGAAAAAGTAATATCTGAGAATTTTCAAAAATTAATGAAAAACAACAAATCACAGATCAAAGAAGCCTAGAGAACTCCAAGCAAGATAAACACCCTTTGAAAACTACAAATAGAAATCAAACCAGACCCTAAGCAGGGAGAAGGAATGAAATAATAAAGAGCCAAAATCAGTGAGGTTGGAAACAATAAAGAAAAGCAATAAAATAAATATCTGGTTATTTGAAAAGATCAAAACATCTGATAATTCTCCAGCCAAATTAGTCAAGAAAAAAAGAAAGAAGATAGAAATAATTAATGTCAGGAATAAAAAAGGAGAACCACTGCATATCCTTATATATTTAAGAGGACAAATCAGGAATATTTTGAATAACTTTATATCAGTAAATTTGATAACTCGTATTAAGAGGAAAAAATTCCTTTTAAAGACACAAATTACCAAAGCTCACTCAAGAAGAAATTAATAACTTACATAGCTCTGTATCAATGGTCACCAAACTTTTCATCAAAGAACCACAAATTTTTATTTTAGATTTTGCAGATCATAGAATGGCTATTTCTCCTTACTTGTCTCTGCGTAGTAGTGCAAAAAAACCCATAGACAATACATAAACTAATGTCCATGGCTATTTTCCAATAAAATTTTATTCACAAAAACAGATGACTGACCCATAATCCATAGTTTGCCAACCCTTGTCCTATATCTAACAATTCAATAAGTTATTACTGAATGCCTATAACAGGTATCATGCTAGGTTCTAACGATACAACACTGACCAAAACAAATTCTTAGCTCTCAGAGAATTTATGGTCTAGTCACTGATACAAATAAACAAATAGTCAAATAAAATATGATGACTGTAACAACTGAGGTACAAGCATGTATGAAAGACACCTAACCCAGACTGTGGGGCTCAGAAAATTACCAGAAATAATTTATATCTATATTAAGAAATTCACCAGAAGACGAAGGGGATAAAATATACCAGAAACAACAACAACAACAAAAAATCAGGTACAAGAATATCATAAAGATAAAAAAACTATGGGAAATTCTAGAAATTAAAAAAACTTCAGTATGAGTGAAGCTTGAAAGGCAAGTTGTAGAATAGCACAAAAGGAACAGAGTTCACCTGTGCAGAGGAAATGTCAATTGTCCTTATTGATGAAGTCACCTCTGCATGCATATGTGTGTGTGCATGGATGGGGTGGGCGAAGTACCAATGGAAATTAGGAAGAGACTAAAATTCTCTAAGGCCTACCTTGAATTTCTACTAAGTGGCTTACTTCTTTCATTTTGGTTTGATTTTGGAAATAACTTCACAGAGTTTCATTTTCATTGTAACAGGCTTTTCAGTATCAGAAAACTATAGTATTAGTATCTCTACTAAAGACAATTGAAGCAAAACAACTTTCCAAACATCTAAGAAAAATTTTAAGATCTGGTTAAACTGTAAACAGTGACTGAGAAAAAGCTACAAATGCTGCAAATGTATGAAGACTATGCACTGGTTGGTGATAAAAAGCTGACTTAGTTAGATGGCCCTCTTAGAATATCTTTCAGGTACATAAAAACCAAGGAATTTTCATCTATTCTAATGTAGTTAAAACGCCAAAAAGGAAATACTCCCCCCACAGCCACTGTTATGCTATTACTGAATGGATAATGGATTTCAAGAACATAGCGCTGAATAACGATGGGCTAGTTCACAGAGGAACAAAAATACCACTGGCACTGACTGAACGGCTTTTACTGGCTCTGCGTGACCTTTGAAAGGTGATTCCTGCCACCAGAGTAAGCAAGCAGAGGATGGCTAAAACAAAGGTAGAACAGCTGACTCTTTTAAATGGACCAGAGAGAGTTTCATGGAAAATTTGAGTACTCTAAAGTTGTGCTCTTTTAAACAATGTCAGGCTGTTCCTAAACCAAATAGAGGGAATGAGTTAAAGTGATTGCCAGGATAACACAGTCGACCCACAGCCTCCCACCCCCACAAATAGTTACTTAGGAAGAGAATTTAAGTTGAATCTGAATACCAACATCAACCATATTCACCCAAATACTAATTAGAATTTCTTACTTCACTAAAGCATAACTTTCATGCTACAAATAAAAACCAGGAAAACAAAAGAGCCTAAACCACTCTTTTAAAGCAAAGTAAATCCGCTCCAACAACTAGCACCTCAAATGTGCTATTGAACTATGTTCTGAAATTTGTAAGTTAAAATATAAATAAATAAAACCTAATCTCAAAACTAAGCTCTTAGTTGTAGAATATAGTAATAACAGATGACGTCATTAGCTGGAAGTCTGCAGAAGCTGACTTTGACCAAAGGAAATCTAATTATGAATGTAGGTCTCTGTCAGGAGTTAATCTGTTATTGAAGGAATAGTGATAGCATCTTCTTGATTAACCAAATCACCTGAAAAGGGTTCTAGGATTTTAGCTCATTACTCAAATAATACAAACTTCAGAAATTAGAAAAAATTTTTATAGTTACATTTTCTGAAGGACCAAAAAAATATCATCTGTCCTGTGCTGTTATTCATTCGTCCAACATGCCTTCAATTACTCCTTATCCGGTATTTCACTTTCACCTCACACACTCAAGGTAGCCTGTTCAGATTCCACTTCTGAAGAACTTAAGAAAGAACGCTGTTAGCTAGAATAGGAGACACTATTGCTAAATAAGCACTCTATAAACACAACCTGTACTTAACACTCTCCTAGATGTGTAAACTGTCATAGTAATAAGAGATTCTGTGAGAGGTAAGGGCTCAGGAAAAACAAATCATGTTAAGAGATTCTATCAAGATTTTATGTCATATAAGCAGAACTGTAAAGTATCTACCTTAAATATAATTTCAAATTTTATAATTTATAATTTAATGCGGATGCAAAAATCACAGGTATTCTTGGAAAGGTAATTAAAATTCCTTCTAATTATTTGTTTAGGATTAGTCAACCTCAATGGAAAAATTCACCATTTATGTCTTGAACTGTCTTCTTCCAAAGTAAGCAGTGTTTGCCCTAAGAGAAAATAGAGATGACTGTTTGGGAAGAAGGCACCTAACCAAGATCTCTCCCATCTGTCAACATTAAAATCCTCAGCTTCTTTTGGGAACATCTAGTGAAAGGCAATATAACATTTGGGGCAAACAAAAAATGACTCCTTCCAATAGCCACAATTACTTAATCTTTTACTATATAATCAGAACAAATTATACATAGATCTTTTTAATCCTCACCCTAGGTGGTATTATGTTCCCCAATTTACATATGGGAAGCTGGAGGCTTGAGAAATAAAATAAGTGGCTTGAATTCACATTATTAGCTAAAGGGTAGTGTCATGACTCTCATCAAGAGTCTCTGAGTTTGACTCCAAACCCTATGATCTGTATTCTGTGCTTCCTCTTACATAGCTAATACCAAGGCAGAAATTGATTTATCTGATTAACTTATTACTACCCATCATGCCTTGGCGGAGACTTCAAGGGGTTTGCATAAATATAAGGAAGGTATTTAAAAGATAGTAGGACACCACTAGTAAACAACTCAGTATGGGCTGCTGCCATGATGCTAGAACAGCCAGCACAGAAATTCTGAGCTGGGAGAGAGCATGCCTCAGAAAGACAGGAAGATAAAGACAAACTGCTCACTCCAGAAGTTTATTGAGGAAACTCCTTAGTATAAAGGTAAAACATAGAGTCTCCTTTTTGTAAAAATATGTCTTGATAATTCATTTGTCAAGTGGATAGTGTCAAGACAAATTTATTCAAGTTCCCATTCATTTATTAAGCAAGTATTTACTGAGATAGGTATATTAGATGTGATTCTGATGTAATACACTAGTGAAAAGACATACAACAACCCATTTTTGCTGAATTTTACTGGTTAAGGAAAGTCACAAGATCAATCCAAGATTAAAAAGGGGAAATTAGTCTTGATGAAAAAACAGAACAGAATTTGCGATCATATTTTATCCAACACTATTTTGATATATTCTTATTTCTTTTTAAAGTTTTCCTTAAGTAATCTCTGGAAAGAAGTTAATTCTCTGGCAATAAGAGTTACTCAAAATTGAGTGGTTCTAGACTTTCTGACTATACTATAAAGAAGCTTGTATGTTTAATCAATGCCTTTTACTAACCTATGAAAATTAAGCAGACCAAAACACAAAAAGGCCAGCCTTTTTTGTGATGAAGAATATTCTTTGGGGATTATTTATGATCACAAGGGGTAACTGTTAAGAAAAGTTATCCAAAATGGCTATTAAATCAATAGAATATCTGCATGTAATTTCAGTATTATACTGGGGCATTAACTAACAGGATCACACAAGAATAATTTAATTCCCTAGGGTATGTACCTCTGTTTGCTTTACTATTTACTATTGATTAGGCTAAGAATCAATGAAGTTACATGTTCACTTGTAGTTTTTTTCCACTGGAGATGTACATAGTTCCTATCCAGAAGAAAGGTAATCTTAAAGGTTGTAATTTTATTGCCCTGTAGGATATTAACCAGTTTTATTCCTAACTTGGCAAATTTATTTCAGCATGTCTTTCTTAACAGACTTTATCAGTCTCTGTTCTTCAAATGCTCCTTGAAGTAGCTTTACCTTCCTGATGATTCCCTCATTAATGATTTAAATAGATGTTTCACATGTGCTCACTTGATATTTGTAAGAAAGTCACATTTCTAACTTTAAAAATTATACTTTGACAGTGCAATTATAAAGTGGAGGTGCAAAAAAATAGTGTGAAGACTTGCTGATGGATTGGATGTGAGAACTGAGGAAAAGAGAAAGGTGAAATATAACTTTCAAATTTTCTCAGACTTTGAAACAATCATTTGTGAAAATAACTTAACATCACAAAACCTAAAATCTCCCAGGGTAAATTTTAAGGCTGTGGATGAATTAATCTCGCCTGTTTTAGATCAAAAGCAAAGAGTTTCTGCCTTTGTCTCAAATATTATTCAGTAAGTACTGTAGGAGCATTTAAAACATTACTTTAACATTTTCTAAGAGAGTATTCCTGGGAAAATTGTCGTTTAGCCTTGAAAAAGTTAGATAAAGTTTTGAATCGCAAAACACACACTACACACATTTTGGCTAGGAAACAGAAAGAACAACATTATCATCATTAAAAAACTATTAATGTTCACCTATGCATCACATGAGATTTATTTCCTATAGCCTAGTAACATAGTGGAAAAGAAAAATAAACAAATGTGAAAGAAGTTTTAAGGTAAATGAAGTGGAAATGACAGAAGGAGGTAAAATTTAAAGGGAAAAATCAAGTGACATCACAGTTATAATATAAAAATATGATGAAAATCTGTTCAGAGAAATGTTACAAGTTGAAGAAATTAAGAAAAAAGAGAGGTGATAGACTAAAGTAGTTAAGACCATGCTCCTCAGAGTTGAAAGTATTTGTGATTGAATCCTGATTCTGTCACTTCCAATGAATGAGCTTGGGCAAGTTATTTTATTTCTATGTGATTCAGCTTAAAGAGCTTTAAAATAAGGAAAATAATAGAACATCTGAGGATTGTTGCAAGGAGTAAATGAGAAAATAAATGTGAAATACTTAGAGTTTTGCTAACATAATATATACTTATATTTAATAATAGTATTGTTATTAAATGAACCAATCATGATAACCTCTCTGGATGTGAAGCTATTTTTGAACGGTTAAAGATAGATGCAGAATGTTCAAATGGGAACTAACAGACTGTCCTCAGTTTCTTATAGCATTTTAGGTCCTTGTTTACATTTGGTGTCACAGTAAATCTATGGTTCTTAGCTTTATTTGTTGTGTTACATCTAAACTACATATTTCTGTGGTTTACACCTGGTTTATTGTTTACCATAGTGCCTTGTCCAAAAAGGTACTAAATAAATGTTTACTGAGTACTGATAACATTTTTTAACTAGAGTTTTTGAAGGAAATGAAAAGAGGGATGTGCTTTTCCAGATTTGGTTTTCTCACCTATACTTATTATTCTACTTGGTGTCACCTAATATCACCCCCAAAATTCTGGGTACACAAGGAAAATATGTTGAATGAGTTCTGTTTGAAACTCAGATTGTGAAGATCAGACTATTATGCTGGGGAAGTTGCTAAGACATGTAAAAATGACTGGGAAAACTTGTAACCTCACTAATGCAGTTATTTCCAATAGACCTGAAATTACAAAAATAATGGTGTTGAAATGTAAGACACATTCATTAGTTGTTTTTTTCCCGCAATAGTAACAATAATGAACTTTTACTGAAGCCTAAACTCTTTCACCCAAACCTTCCTACAATCAATTCCATAATATTAACTGAATTTGTGGTTCAGCACTTGACCATGAACATTAACTGACCATTATCCCTCAGCTTTCTTTCGTGTTTTAACAATTGTTAAAATATGTTACTGTACATAACTATTGAGGTTTAGATCCTGATGTATATATTTGAAACTCTTCTGACTTTTCTGAAGTTTTCCCTCTAGAGAGAATTTTGCACCTTTACTTTTATAAATCTATACCTTTCTTTTTTTTAAACGAATAACTAAACCCATGTATTTAACAATAAGATTAAGGTTTAGGTGTCCTCCCCTAGTAGGACACTCAATTTTCTTCTCTGTATTTGACATTTGAAATGGAAGTAGTACAGAATAAAGCTACTGAAATAATAAGTCTTGAAATGAAGTATATTAAAACAGTATAATTTTTCCATAAGAATATACAACCTGTGCAAATTGAAAAAGAGCCTAGGTGCAATGTTTTGTAAAGTGAATCTATTTAACTATGCCTGAAGACATTGTTCAATAATTCTCAGGAAATAAAATGTTTTGAGCATAGGTTAAAGTTCATTTTTATGTTTATGAAGTTGATGTTTTCAAGCTTATTTGATTTTGCTGATCAAATCCATTTACTTGAAAAATAAAATTAAATCTGCTACAGTGAGTGCTTTTGGATGACATGGATAATAAAACTGAATGCATGTTATATTCTTTATGTCCATGATTGTGACTAAATTTAGATCCTAACTAATGCCTAAGAGCATGAATTTAGTGTTCAAAATGACCATGAAGAGTTGAATAAAAAGATCTACATCAATGAAATTCACTAAGGAAGAGTCACTGAACACATACTGTATATACATAGTGCTGTATATACGTAGTGTATACTTGGGCTTTCTATGTAAAACAAAGTCAAACTGGGTCTAAATTCATCAAGAAGTAAACCTTTAAAAAACCAATGACTTCATTCTTCTGATCTTCTTTATTTAGGACCTGGTTATAATAACTGTGTTGATATCTGCTTGGAGGCCTCTAAGCTTCTGTGAGATACTAAGAATTCCAATAAGAAATGAACATCTTTAGCATTTATAAGATTTGTCCTGTAATCATCCAGCTGTTGGACTTTTCTGCAGCTGACAAATAACTTTTTAAAAGAATCTAACCCGTGTTAGGTTCTGTGCTATAAATTTTAAGTATATGTTATCATTTAATTCTCACAACAATCCATGAATAAGTAATATTAACCCTACATTAAAGATAAGTAACTTGCTCAGGTCATTTGGCTGTCAAGTTTCAGAGCTGTACTATTTCTCTCTAAAACCTGTGGTCTTTACACTTGAACTAAAGATGAACTTCATAAGAAGTGAGAAGGTTTTACACCATTAGTCACATTTGTAGCAGGGAAATCTATTGTCAGTTACTGGGCAATTCCAAATGTACACAATATCTTGGGCAATATTTCTAGAAATTCCCAGAGATCTACTATTAGAATGGCATTTTTGTTAAAAAAAAAAAAAAAAAAGAATAAGCAAATACATAGAGATATAAATATATATTGCTTAACCTGGAGAAAGTACTTATACTAAACATTCTATAATATACCTATACTCTTTCTTAAGGATTATTAGTTTTTTAAGGGTTAAATAACATTATAAATAATTTGAATATCATTAACTCTAAGAAGAAAAAAAGCATACTTCATAAGCAACATCATACATATATACATCTCCTTACTCTCTTCTCCAGATCATTAAGTAACCATATCCAAGTCAAATGTCTTTTCTTCTCCCCTGTTATCCCATCCAGATTTTGTTTCTACCAACAGCACCCTGATAATAAAAATTTCAAATACCAAGTATAAAGCTGTTCTCTACAAGTCAAGATTTTTGGAAAGATTTAAAATATGGCAATAAAAAATAATATTTTTTTAAAAAAAGAAATACAACATTTCAAGAAACTCAAACTTTTTTCCCATTAGAATCAATGGGGGAAATCAAAAAAGCAGAAGTCCTGGACCCAAATTCAGAGATTGTGAAATAGCTGGTCCCCCATAAATCTATATTTTAGTAAGTTCCCCTACTGATGGTAATTCACAACAAAAACTGTCTTAAAAGTTAAATCTGGAAAGTGATGTTCACTTAAAGAATGGCCTTTGCACATAGAGAATAAGCTATATTTAAGAGAATATGAATGGCCTAAAAAACCTTAAATTGAAGTGTTGGCTTTCCTTTATCTCCATAATTTCCCTGGACCTACTGTAAAATCATTGTAAAGACTTCCCTTCTTCATAGCATTTTTAATTTGTATTTGAATTCTATCTCCAGTTGTTTGTCCCTTATAGTATGTTGTATAATGTTCACCCAAATATGGCAGGTCCTAATCCCTGGAATTTATAAATGTTTCCTTTTTTGGAAAAAAGACCTCTGCAGATGTTGTGAAATCAGGATCTTGAGATGAGAAGATTATCCTGGATTTTCCAGGTAGGCCCTACATGTAATCACACGTGGAGACACAAGCCAGGGAATGCTAGCAGCCCAGAAACTGGAAGAGACAAGGGATGGATTCTTCCCTAGAGCCGCTGAAGGGAGCAGAGCCCTGCCATAAACTTGACGTTAGACCTCTGGCCTCCAGAATTGTGAGAAAATAAATTTTTGTTGTTTTAAGCCTCCAAGTTTGTGGTAATTTGTTACACCAGCCATTGGAAACTAATACAGTCCCCTATGAGGGAAGGAACTTCATCATTTTCATCTTGCAATCTGATCACCTGGAACGTTGTTGGTTTAGAACAGTGGTTCTAAATCTTGACACTAGCACACAAAACTTTTAAAAATTACTGATGCCAAAACCAAATCTCTCCACTACAGAAATCCTGATTTACTTGCTCTGAGGTGAGGTCTGGGTGTATTTTTTTTTTTTAACTCTCCAGATTATTTAGTGTGTAACCAAAGTTGAGAACTACAGGCATCAAGAATGATTGAATGAAAGGAGATTTATTTAGTAGGGTGTAGTAGCTAAGAGCAATGGCTCTGGAATCAGACTGCTAGGGGTCCAGCCCCAGCTCCACAGTGTGCCAGCTGTGAGAGCTAAATCAAGTTGCCCAATCCTCAGTTTCTCCATTTTTAAAAAGTGAGAAAACAGGGCTTCCCTGGTGGCGCAGTGGTTGAGAATCTGCCTGCCAATGCAGGGGACACGGGTTCGAGCCCTGGTCTGGGAAGATCCCACATGCCGCGGAGCAACTACGCCCGTGAGCCACAATTACTGAGCCTGCGCGTCTGGAGCCTGTGCTCCACAACAGGAGAGGCCACGATAATGAGAGGCCCGCGCACCGCGATGAAGAGTGGTCCCCACTTGCCACAACTAGAGAAAGCCCTCGCACAGTAACGAAGACCCAACACAGCCATAAATAAAATAAATAAATAAATAAATATTTAAAAAAAAAAAAAAAGTGAGAAAACAGAATTCTCTTCATTTAGGGTTATTGTGAAGATTAAATAAAATAATGCAGATTTTTAAAAAATATAGTGCCTAATCCATTGTAAATTCTCAATAAATGTTGGATCTCAATGTTAGAAAAAAATTATTTCGCAAGTCTTCAGTCAATCATTACTTTGAATTTGGGTTAATGAGGAAGACTAAGGATTTTAATCAAAATGAATGTTTACTATTACGTAAATACATCTTATACAAACTTCAGTTCGATTGTTTCAATTTACTGAGCTTCTGAAATTCTTAAATATAAGTTTATTGCCAGTAACCCAGAGATTTGCCAAGCAACTTCTTTAAAACCCTACAACAGAATTCCCACTATTGACTCATACAATGTGTTCTCTTTTAATGTAATTACATTAGAATTCCCTTGTTTGAGTTAAAATTTGTATTGCTTTACATGGTAGAGAATGGAGCAACATTTTGTATATAGTGGAGCCATGCAAATCTTTCCAAAGTTTTTTCCCTTTTTTCTCCCCCTTTCTCAAATCCCCATCTGTTTTGCTGGTGCGCCAATATCTGGGGTCTGTTTTTCATAATGTCATTTTGTTTGTGAGGATGTCTGTTCCTGAGAGTTCACGAGCTGGCTGACAATGAAAAAGTGATCACAATGAGGCCAGGAAATATCCTGAAAAATAAAGCAAAAGCCAGGAAAACCATTGCACCCTGCTGGCCAGTGCACAGAGGGCCTAGGAGAGCAAGGGCAGCAGTTATGGACATTACTGGAGAGGATCTCCTTGGTGGCTAAAGAAACTTCCAAGAAGGGGCCACTGAATGTTAGAATCACATCACAGCTGCTGACATTCCCTCCGGAATGGTTTAAACAAAATAACTCTGTGTGGAAAAACAGTTTCATTTTACAAAGAAAGAAAGCAAATAAGAGAAATGGCAAATGACATTTTTAAAAATCCTCTCTGAAACATCAAGAAAGTGGAGACGGGAGGAGGGGGAAAAAGCAAAAAAAAATTTCAATACTCCTATTAAGTATTCATTAGTTTTGTTTCCATATTTAACTAAAAGAAGACAGTCTAAACACTGCTTGGAATAAAAGTTTGTTTCCTTCTGATATTTTTTGCATAGCTGATAATTCTAATTCCTTCAACACTGAGTGGATGAACATGTCAGAAAGGAGGATTTTTTTCCCTCTGTTTTAAAAAAGGGGCATCAAAATTCTAGGCAATTTATCTTTGTTAGAATTTTACATAAAATTTCCAGTGTTACATGTGGGTTGGCTTTAATTAATGGTCTATGTTGTAGATGTTATAAACATAAGAATACAACCCTTAAAGTTTTACATACGTATGAAAATTGCTAAAGAAAAAAAATTATTTTAACAAGAGTAAATCCCCACTTGATGTGACAATAAAGAGAAAATCTTTAATCTTGTTATTTTCTAATTTTACGCTGGGTAGAAGGCATGGATGCTATACTTTTATATTGGCACTGGATTTAAAGATAAGTAAGGTCATCTGTGATGTAACACGATTTTCATACTAACAGAAAATAGGATTTCTCTTCTCTTGGGTAATACTATAGCATGATTTCCATACAGGAGGTGGTGGGTAGAGGTTTGAAAAATGCTCACAAAGTAGCCTGTGCAACTTCCTGTGATAGCACACCACTAGGAAGAATTTACAGACTGTTGTGTGTTTTTTTGTTTTTTTTTTAACCTCCATTTTATCAGTAAATACTTCAGAAAGAACAAGTGAGAGTACCTCAGAAAAGTGCAGGCTCTGGACTAGTCCAACCGAGACCATACACTGTGGCTCATCGGCTTGACAGCCATTGAGCAGGGCTTCCATTTGGCAATAGGAAACCAAGAGGAAAAATAAAGAATGCAATTCCTCTCCAGCTCTGTTTAATCAGTTTCAAGTAGAATAGTTTAAAATGACACAATATGTAAAAAAGATGAGGGTGGGGGAAGAACGTTTCAATAAAAATGTAAACCTAACTTTGGAAATTCCATTCCCTAGTTGGTTCTACATCTATGCAAATTAAAGCCCTCATAATTAGCTCTAAACTTTTTTAAAACCTTTTGTGTAAAATTCCATTTTCAGTGGAGATGTCACCTTGTGCTATATCCCTTTCCCCTCCCTCTGGCTTTAATTCAGGTGATAGACAGGAAAAGGAGAGTTCCAGAATCCCGCCTTTTCCCAGCTAGGCACAGCTTTTTCAGCTTGAGGTATAACAATTGTAGGAAATGGTGAATGATGGAAACTTTTTCCTAGAAGGGGAGTTTGAAGCCTAGAAGAGCCACTCCTATTTGAGCCATAACTACTTACAGAAGCATGAATCGGAGGAAGCTTGCCACACTGAGAAGGCCCGAACAGACCAACTTGACAGAGGACTAGATTGTCACTTCCTGAAAGTGATGGACTAACACACTCCCAGGATGCACCTTCCTCTGACATTTCCTGAGCTTTGCCTCATTATTTATCTACTCCCAGGATTCATGAAAGGGATTACAACCTGCATTTTTTAAAGAATACATAAAAAAGCAGCCACTAATAATAATTCTCTGAAGCAACAGATCGCATATGCATACAACTTTCCTAGGGCTAGCATTTCTTACATGAGGTCAAGGTGCAAAGGAAACAACTTAAATATGGCCTTGCATTTTTAAATGCACCCCTCACCTCAAAAAATCAGCTGCTGAGAGACTGAAAGAAAAACCTGACTGCCTGTAGTTTAAAAATAAAGCATTTCCATTCCTCATACATGGAATTTTCAGTCAGTGTTCAAATGAGAGCAGATCATTAGCTGTCAGGACTTTCATGTCCCTGAAAAATAAAAGTAAATTGCTTCGGTTATCCTTTTTTAGCTTTTTGTCTTACAGTTACAAATAAGATTATACATGAGAACTGATTTGGATTCAAGATGACTTGAAAATTAATATCATTATACTAGGCAAGGATGTCATTTACAGGATGAAGATGGGGAGAGTTGAAATTGCATTTTGCTTTAAATACCATTATAACAAATTAATATTGTCATATGTTACAATTAAGAGATAAACTAAATATATATTTTATATGATGTCTTAAGAGTAATTTTTTTCTCCAGAACATGTGCTGGGGAGTAGGAGGAGTATATGGATATTAAGTCACAGAAAAAGGCTATTTATTATTGAGGCTTCAGTATTAATAATTAACAAAAACTTAAGGAGGCAGCAGATTAAATTCAAGTAAGGAACTTTCAATTAAACAATGATGATGAGGATACAGGCATTTCTTGAGGATTTATCTTTGATTAGGAGAAGTTGTTGAAAGCATATGGCCTTTAATTCTAGCCAGTACCTAATCCCCAGGAAGTGACCTTAACTTTACTGCTATTTTAAAGATAACACTAAACACTTTCAGACAGAAAATGGCAGATGATCTGTCTTTTTTAAGCCTGATGTAGCTCAAAGATATTCAGATCTCTCTAACCATTTCTCAGCATTTCATACACTTCTGTGCAGCTTACATGTAGTACTCCTACATACAGTCTAAGAGCTATAGTATAATGGTTAAGAGTAGGACTTCTCAGTCACATAAAATACCTTTGAATCTTGGTTCTAAAAGCACTAACTATATGAGTTTGAACAGGTTACTTAATTTCTCCAAGTAACTATTTCATAAACTGTAGCATGCGGATAATACAATCCTAATTAATGATGATTAAATGAAATAAGAAAATAATATTATGCAGAGTGCTTAGTACAGTGCCTGGTGCACAATTGAGTTCCCTCATAGGTATTGCTAAGTTTTCCTGAAATTTTAAAACTCTATAAATAAGATAAACATCTCCATTATTTAATAATCACTTTCTTGCATGTTTTTCCTCAAAAACTTTATGAAATGAGGACCTAGTTATTCCTGTATTAAAACTCCCTCAAAGTTTGCATGTTAAGACCTTGTTGGATTATTTTACTAATACAGTTATATCCAGATAATTACAAAATGCACATGGAAATAATGTGTGGCTGTCTCTGGATTTTGCTATGTCCATCTCACAATAAAAGATCTCTATTTAGGGTCCAAGGCTACAGAAACCCTTTATCTTACAGCTTCAATTTTGACTAAAAACAAAAAATCAATTTTGGTGTTGAGATCTTTTAGCATGCAGTTTGACAAAGCAAAATGAAAAGTCTGGCAAAATAAAAATTTTAATCAAAAAATCTATTTTACATATAATTTACATAGAAATAATTTCTTATAATGGTAAATACTGACAAAGGAAGCAGTAAAAATTAAGAAAGTAATTTATAATTATTTCTAAATTTGTAAGGCATAAGGAATGTTGAAGGAGCATGCTCCATCTCACGAACAAGGTAAAAGACCAGATTGATAGATTTAAAATAAAAGAAATGGAAAAAAATGAACAGAAGCAGCCACAACAGGGAGAACAGGGCAAAAGGTGATATAAAGCATTCCTCCTTCCTTTTATAAAAACATGCAATGAGCTTCTGCTATAGAAGCCAAAATGTAGGTTGAGGAGGAAATGTTAGACAGATAAATGAGACCTCTGTGCTTGAATGATCTAGGTTTTGGCAAAGAAGACATATGCTCAAACAAATAAGCACAATATAATATAAAAAGCATTATAATCAGGGAAGGTATAAAGTGGGCAACCATACAGAAGAGCAGGAAACAAGCTATAGGGAACCAGAAAGTCTTCATAGAAGGGGCCATATTTAACCTGAATCTTGAGGAATAAGTAAGCATGTACTTAAAGGTAGAAGGATGGGAAAGGATGTCCAGGAAATGGAAAAACATTCAGTTTTTACATAGAGATGTGAAAGAATGCAATGTGTATGGAAAATTAAAAGATGGAAACTTGGGTGTCTGGAGATTGAAATGCAGAATGAGGCCAAAATATGAATGTGGGACATAATATAAAGACCTTATATGTCTTGCCAAGATGGTTAGACTTTCAGTGTGCAGCAAGAGACTAGAGAGAAGAAGACCAATTAGGAAATGAGTGATTTGTCCAGACAGACCTGCCACTGACATTTGTGGGAGAGGGCAAGTGTATAAATGGAGCCCCCAGCCTGTGCCCCTCTTCAGGCCCCTTCTCCAGCTCTCCTCTTCACCTCGAGAGACCACCACCACCACCCTCCCCCATAACGTTCAGGAAACAAAGAACCTTTGGCCATAACTCAGTCCTATGAGTCCCCACCCAACCCCCTGGAAGGTAGGACCAGGGAAAGGCCCTTGAAAAGCCCTGGGTTCCTGCAGTATAGTCTAGAAGGCTGAGAGACACAGGGTCTAGGAAGCACATTCCCCTTGGCTTCACAGACTTCTCACCCATGGGAACTTGATTAGGAAAAAAACAGAGAGTGTTCCCCTAAAGTATGGTCTAGAACAGTGGTCCTCTCACTTGGGTGGTACTTGTATAAAGATGAGATGATATGGCCCAAACTAACTCATGACTGTGGGATAGAGAAGAAAGGCCAGTCTCACATAATGAGATTCAATTACAGCCATATGATGACACACAATATAAGGCAGAAATATGTACAATGGCTATAAACTTAACACATGAAAGGAATGAATGAAACTGGAATTTCTAGCTTGGTATATATAGGAAATAGTGTTAAGAACAACTATAATAATGACTACTATTACTATTGCCACTATATTACTATTCAGTTACTAGGTACCAAGACTAAATCAGAGAGAAATAGAAAATTTGAATAGACCAAATACCAGTAAATGAAATTGAATCAGTAGTTTTTAAAACTATCAAAAAACAGAAGTCAGGACCAGATGGCTTCACAGGTAAATTCTACAAAACATTTAAAGAAGAATTAATGACTATCCTCCTCCAACTATTCCAAAAATTGAAAAGGAAGGAACACTCCAAACTCACTCTATGAGGCCAGCATCACCTTGACAACAAAAGCAGAGACACCACAAAAAAAAAGAATATTACAGGCCAACATTACTGATGAATTTAGATGCAAAAAAATTCCACAAAAATTTAGCAGACTGAATTCAACAATGCATTAAAATGAACATACACCATGATCAAGTGGGATTTATCCTAGGGATGCAAGAATGGTTTAATATCCACAAATCATTCAGTGTGATATATCACATTAACAAACTGAAAAGTAAAAAACATATAATCATCTCAATGGATATAAAAGAAGCTTTCAACAAAATTGGACATCCATTTATGATAAAAACTCTCAACAAAGTGGGTATAGAGGGAACATACCTCAAAATAAGAAAGGCCATGTATGACAAACCTACAGCTAACATCATACTCAATGGTGAAAAGCTGAAAGCATTTCCTCTAAGATCAGGAACAAAACAAAGATGCCCACTCTCACCACTTTTATTCAACATAGTACAGGAAGTTTTAGCTACAGCAATTGGATAGATAGATAAACAAACAAACAAACAAACAAATAAATGGAATCCAAATTTGAAAGGAAGAAATAAGACTGTCACTGTTTGCAGGGCATGATACTGTATATAGAAAATTCTAAAAATGCCAGCAAAAAACTACTAGAATAAATGATTCAGTAAAGTTGCATGATACAAAATTAATATACAGAAATCTGTTATATATTTATACTCTAATAACAAACTATCAAAAAGAGAAATTAAGAAAAAAATCCCAGTTACAACTGCATCAAAAAGAATAAAATACCTAGGGGAAAAAAAAATCTAACCAAGGAGGTAAAAGACTTGTACTCTGAAAACTCTGAAGACAGTGATGAAAGAAATTGAAAATGACACACACGGATGGAAAGATATACCATGCTCATGGACTGGAAGAATGAATATTATTAAAATGACCATACTACCCAAGCAATCTAGAAATTCAATGCAATCCCTATCAAATTTTTTCACAGAAATAGAATAAATAATTCTAAAGTTTGTATGGAAACACAAAAGACCCCAAATAGGCAATGCCACCTTGAGAAAAAACAACAAAGCTGGAGATACCACACTCCCTTTTACCAAGCTATACTACAAAGCTACAGTAATCAAAACATTATGATATTGGCACAAAGACACATAAAGCAATGAAACAGATTAGAGAGCCCAGAATAAACCCACACTTTTATGATCAATTAATCTACAACAAAAACAGTAGGAATATACAGTGGGAAAAAGATAACTCTTCAATAAATGGTGCTGGGAAAACTGGACAGCTACATGCCAAAGAATGAAACTGGACTACTTCTTCATACCATATACAAAAATAAACTCAGGGCTTCCCTGGTGGCGCAGTGGTTGAGAATCTGCCTGCTAATGCAGGGGACACGGGTTCGAGCCCTGGTCTGGGAAGATCCCACATGCCGCGGAGCAGCTGGGCCCGTGAGCCACAATTGCTGAGCCTGCGCGTCTGGAGCCTGTGCCCCGCAACGGGAGGGGCCGCGATAGAGAAAGGCCCGCACACCACGATGAAGAGCGGTCCCCGCACCGCGATGAAGAGTGGCCCCCGCTTGCCGCAACTGGAGAAAGCCCTCGCACGAACCGAAGACCCAATACAGACAAAAATAATAAATAAATAAATTAATTAATTAATTAATTTAAAAAAAAAAACAAAAAACCTCAAAATGGATTAAAAACGTATGTGTAAGACCAGAAGCCATAAAACTCCTAGAAGAAAATATAGGCAGTACACTCTTTAACATCAATCTCAGCAATACATTTTTTTGGATATGTCTTTTCAGGCAAGAGAAACAAAAGCAAAAATAAACAAATGGAACTATATCAAACTAAAAAACTTTGGTACAGCAAAGAAAACTATCAACAAAATGAAAAAGCAGCCTAATAAATGAGAGAAGATGTTTGTTAATGATATATCTAGTAAGAGGTTAATATCCAAAATATACAAAGAACTCATGCAGCCCAACATCAAAAACAAAAAACAGCCAATTAAAAAATGGGCAGAGGAGCTGAATAGAAATTTTTTCAAAGAATACGTACAGATGGCCAATAGACACATGAAAATATACTCAACATCACTCACTAATCATCAGGGAAAGCAAATTAAAACCACAATGATATACCACCTTACCCCTCTCAGAATGGCTATTATCAAAAGGCAAGAAATAACAAGTGTCGGTGAGGATGTGGAGAAAAGGGAACGCTTGTGCACTGTTAGTGAAATTGTAAATTAGGGTAGCCACTATGGAAAACAGTATGGAAGTTCCTCAAAAAATTAAAAATAGAAATGCCATATGATCTAGCAGTTTCACTTCTGAGTGTTTACCCAAAGAAAACAAAAACACTAATTCAAAAAGATATATGTACCTCAATGTTCATTACAGCCTTATTTATAATAGCCAAGATATGGAAGCAATCTAAGAGTTCTCCAATAAATGAATGGATAAGGAGGATGTGGCATATATACGTAAACACACACACACACCCCACACCCACACATACACTCACAAATGGAATATTCCTCATTAAAAATGAAATCTTTCCATTTATGACAACATGGATATATCTAGAAGGTATTATGCTAAGTGAAATAGACAGAAATACAAATACTGTTTGATGTCACTTATATGTGGAATCTAAAAAATAAAACAAACAAAAATGAAAACAGACTCAGATACAGAGAAATGTAAACAGACTCAGATACAGAGAACAAAGGAGGGGTTGCCAGAGGGGAAGGGTTTAGGGTGGGGGGCTAAATGTGTGAAGGAGATTAGGAGGTATAAACCTCCAGTTACAAAATAAATAAACCACAGGGATATAATATACGGCATAAGGAAGACGGTCAATAAGGAATATGGTCAATAATATTATAATAACTTTACATGGAGGCAGATAGTTACTAGAGTTATAGACTTATTGTGGCGATCATTTCATAATACATGAAAATATCAAATCACTATGTATTACACCTGAAACAAATATTGTACATCAACTATATTTCAATAAAAATAATTTTATTTAAAGCATAAGAGAAAAGAAAATCTACACAGACAATAAAGTAGACTTTATTTACTTATTCATGCATCAGTTTGTTCTCAAAAGGATTTTACGTGACTTAGAACTATGTACAGTCTAAAATCAAAGTATATATAACTCATTTAGATATAAACATGAAGTTGTCTTATTTTTCAATGTTTACCAGCAGTGTTCCATCGAACCACCTTTTCCACTAAATAGAAGACTTTAGAGACCCACTAGCTCAATTTTATACCTTTTGTTTTTAAAACAGGTTTATTCTAGTTATTTGGACTTAGTCCTCTTCATTTAAAGACTTCAATCTCATGGTCATTTAAAAGGCAGAAAAGGCATTATACGTTTTTTTCTACTGGTGAAATTGTAATCTCCATTCTTCTGTTCATCACTGCTGATCTACTTCCTGCTTATAGAACCAAGATGCACAGGTTGGTCTCAACACACCTCACTGATGAGTAACTCAACCACAAGTAGCTTCCTTAAGTATTAGTGGTCCCTGGCAAGATGAAACCACAACTTGCAACTGATGCCCAGTTTTTGACACCATACAAATTCTTATGTCTAAGCTTCTTTGTTTCTAATGTTCAATGTGTAGTTTTCTGTGAATAGGCACGTATCTTCTATACGTCTAAGGAATCAGAAATTTAAGGGAGGGAACAGGCCTTGACTCACTCTATCAAGATGCACTGCCATATCCTCAAGGCTCTGACAAGATGAGATTGGTCAGCAATCTCAGGGGCTATTTGTTCAACTGGAAGAGATGTCAGTCTCTTCTTAAATGGTTTAAAATGATTTGGGTATGACAAAGTGAATCAGCTATAAGTATCACTTTGTTATACAGCAGAAACTAACATAACAATGTAAAGCAATTATACTCCAATAAAGTTTTTTTTTTTAAAAAGTGGTTTGGGGGGAAGATCTTTCAAGTGGGGACTAAGGAATAACTTCTATTCCCAAACATCAAAATACCCCAAAAGGCTGCTTTCCCCTCAGACCTCTAGATGGCAAATGCTGCCAAAGAAAGCCTCTCTCACCCCCAAGAGGCATGGTGAGTCTCATGCCTAGAACTGAGCCTTCTTTGACCTCAGTCTTAGAGAAATGGGAAACGTTGTTCTCAATAGTTGCCCTGGAGACTGACCACCTGGGACTAAATCTTCGTTTGAACACTTATTCCAGCAAATTAGTTAATGTTTCTGTGGTTTGTAAAATAGGGTTATTTCTCATTTGTAAAATAGAGATAATAATAGTACCTACTATACAATGTTGTTGTAAGAATTAACTGTGTAAACAAATGTGCATGTTTTACATCCTTTTGTTCATCCAAATTCATTTCCACTCTTGTCTGTGCCACTCTGTGCCCTGGGAGGCTGACCTCTACAGACTGCAGCAGCCAGCTTCCCTCACCTTCAGACCCTGAATTGGGTTCAGCCAATGGGAGGCACCAGCAGTATATGAGACAGGTGGGAAGAAACAGAGGTCGAAGTATTGCTTTCTGTTTCGCTTCCTCTGGGTTTTGTAATTATGGTCAGGCAGAGAAATGTTTCTCCATTTCTACAGCTCCTTTCCATGAGCCCCTCTTCTAGGGACCAGCTCTCACCCAGCTCTACTACCATTACTCCCTCCTCTTCCTTCTTCAAACCCAGGGCCAGCATGGCCTCCTACTGTTGCTGGTTCTTGGTTCCAATGATATTCAACATATAGTTATTAATCATATCATCTTCCTATACAAACAACAACTAGGTTGCCATTGAATGTCCTTGTTATTTAATTACATTTTTATAGATGCATTTTTCAATTAGTAGAGAGAAAGTTTTGCAGAACCATTTTGATTTAATTCATCAAATCAAATTTGATTCAATCATTCGATTTCTCATCTATTGATATACATATACATATTCACATTCATATCCATACACATACAGAAACATATACATACAGTTTGGCCACAACACATAGCACAAAATGTTCCTCTCCACAAAGTCATCATATTATTCTTTTTGCTAGACAAATCACATCAGACATCTTATTTAGACTTTACAATGACTTTTTTTGAAACCCAACTCCTCATAATACCTAACATATTTTCTGATGCTAATTACTTCTTTCTACTGATACCTCCCTTCCTTTTGTTCACCATGTTCTAGCAATACTGGACTTATTATTTCTTAGTCAAGTTCATTCACATGACTTTTGACACTTTCTGTTGCCTCTGGAAGGAAAGCTCTTACCTGGGTCTTTACGTGGGTCCTTCTCACCTTTATTTCTAAAGAGTCAATATCTAGTTAGTGGTAAAATCAGCACATAAACTCAAGTCCTCTGGTTTCCTTATTAAAGTTGTTTTCACTGTCAATAGTTTATGCTTTCAAATTAAAGGAGTATAAGATAAATAAAAAGAGTCAATATAATTGTATAGATTGCAGAAAATGGCACTTAATACTACAGAGCTTTGGAAAGTGCTCTAAACCAATAAACAGATGTCTTGATACCTAGCAACCTATTTTAATTAAACCCTACTTTGAACTTGAAAGGCTAACAACAATCGACACAGTTATATCACGGGTATTGCCCAACTGGGCTAACAGTCAAGAATATCTATTACATGTTCTTTATTCCTCAATAAATGGTCCATGTGTCTACAATTATTTATCAAATCTGTGACATTACTTGCAAAATCCATTTACATGGCTATTTATTTTTATATTCTGTTTTAATAACCAAAATAAATCTACTTGAAGAACTAAAAGGAAAGTTTTAATGATCTACAAAGTCTATCTCTCAAACTTTTAAATATTCCTCATTCTGATTAAAGTTAATAATGATTATATTGACACATTCCCAATATCTTTAAGAAGTTTTTATTCAGCCTTTACTATTAAACTCAAAATAATTCAGTTTTTCAGCCAATTCAATAGCTATTCTTTTTTACCTTAAGTTCCAGGACAAACTAATTGACAATACGTTCGACAATATTGGCAATATAAGTATGAGTACTTTGGTGCTTCCTGGGTGGCTTTTTAAAATGTAATGCTTGTTTTTATAAAATAATTCTCATGGGAATCACTGTGGCTTTAATGAAAGGTCCTAATATTGCCACTGGATATAAAAACAGTTCCCATAACTGAACTCAAAGCCCTTAAAATAGCATTTACTATTAGACATGTTTTATTACTCCTGTGTTACTGGAACATTTCGATCAAAATCATATTTAAACTTCATGTGAAGACAATGCATGTTTTATGGAAAGAAGGTAGTTCATTTACTGCTTAACTTTATCTTAGCAATGTTGTCTATAAATACAGTGCCACAAAATATTTACCAGTTGTATTTAAATGATAATGTACAGAAGACATCATTATCTCACCATTGACATGAGGACTTATTTTAAGAAAACCAAGAATGTGTGCGTGTGTGTGTATGTGTGTGTGTGTGAGAGAGAGAGAGAGAGAGAGTGTTTCTCTTCAGGACGTACCTTATATATAAATGAGGCAGATTATTACAATAAATATTTGTCATTTGATAATTCAGACTAGAAAATAATATGTGTATATCCCAACCTGTAACTGTAAAACATTTGCAAAATTATATCAGTTTTGTAACTAGAATATACAAACACCATACTCATAACATACCTACACAAATAATTACACTTCAGAATAAAACAAAGAGATTTAGGGAGATGCTTCTAATTGATAATTTGCCAACTTCTAAATACATTTTAAATACCCAAATTCACTGTGGGAATTTTCAGGAAGAATTACATGCTCCACGCTATTTTCAGAATATGAAGTTTAAGCTAGTGCATCTGTTAAATACTGAAATAGCCAAAAGGAATCCCCAAAGACATAGTCTGCTTTTTCAGGCAGCAATTTTTCCTTTTAGCCAAAGGTTTATAATCAGAGAAGTTTTACCCAGTCCAGGTGTGGCCTTGAATACTGAAGCACAGCTGCAAAGAAGTTGATCTGATTTTTTTTCTCTTTCCTTTCACTCCCTAAGTAATGCGGCAAATATTGCCTTTTCCTCTCTTGAGGGGAATTCATGGATTTATGTTTTGAAAGATTTTTCTCTTTCTGTTGCTTAGCAAACATGCTGTTGTGGTTAGATGAAAAATATATGCAAGTGAATACAAAGAGAGCTGAGAACATTTGATGTGTTTATGATATGGCCAAGCCTCAAGATAAAATAAAGAAAATGAATTGTATACAGTATGGATTTTTATGAGTTAACCATTTACCATGCTTTTTTAAAGAAAGATTACATAGATTATGAATTATGCATGGAAAAAAGATGTTTTGTATTTTTTTTAAAAATGCTAAAAGCTACAGAGTTTGAAAAACATGTATTTTGGACTGTTCATAAGCTAATGGTGAGCTCACTTGATGGAATGATGATGTCTTCATTGTGTTCTTTTTTAATATCCCAAAATTCTGGCTTTATAAATAAAAGAGGAAGCACAAGCCTCATGTGTGTCTTTACCAACAAACATATATTCAACAAACATGTATTGTCTAGCTACCAGGTTCCAGGTTCTATGTTATATGTTTGAAATGCTGAGACAAATACCCCCAATGAGCTCATAACTTACTGGGAGAAATGGGTATTTGGATAGATAAAACCCAGGGATGAGATATAAACAAAGTTCTTTAAGAATCTGAAGAGTATAGCCATGGTGCTTGTTAAAATGATCAGCTCTTGGCCTAGACTTAAAACCTACTGAAGCATAATCTTGAGGGTGAACCAACAACTTGTAAGGAATTTTGCAAGCACCCCAAGGTGATTTTTATTGTACAGATGATCAAGGTCCACTGAAGGGGAATTCATGTCTTCTGAAGATGTTGGAGAAGGCCTCTTCAAGTAGTTGACTGTTGAACTCAAAAACAGTACACCAAAATACTGCTTTTCTTTGTCAGAGTTCTACAGGTTGGAGAACCAATTTCACTTACTATTCATTCAATACCTGTTTAACAATCATTTGCTGAGCATCTAATCTATGCCAGGCACCTTATACATGCAGTAACAAGGGGCTTAGTAATACTGAGCCTCAGAATTAGGAAGATGAAAGTAAGTCCTTTCACCACATGGCAGAAAGAAGAGAAAACATGTCCAGAGCTAAGGAAAAACGTGAGAAGAGGGAAGAGAACCATGTATGCCCAGTTCTTTCTCCAAAACTCACCAATCTGAGAGTCTGCCCACCTCTCCTGAGAAAAATAGTTAGGAGAGCACATAAAAGTCTTGCTGCTTGTAGAGATCCTTCCACATGGAAAGAGTCAACATGTGTAGGAAGTATTTCCCTTCCCCCTCAATGGTGACATCTGAATTGGGTCTTGAAGGAAGAATAATCGTTTTCCAGATCATGGGAGGTTGTGGTGGGAGATAAGAAACATTAAGCATAGAATGATAAACAAACATATTCAAATCCAAGTCTAATTAACACCAGAGCCCATGTTTAGAATCAACGCATGAGACAATGAAGAGCCTTCAGAGGATTTTATGTCAGTGTGTAGAAAGTTCAGCTTTGTCCATTTAAGAATATGGCTCTGAGGAGACCTTCAAGATGGCAGAAGAGTAAGACGTGGAGATCACCTTCCTCCCCACAAACACATCAGAAATACATCTACATGTGGAACAACTCCTACAGAACACCTACTGAACGCTGGCAGAAGACCTCAGACATCCCGAAAGGCAAGAAAATCCCCCACGTACCTGGGTAGGGCAAAAGAAAAAAGAAAAAACAGAGACAAAAGAATAAGGACCGGACCTGCACCAGTGGGAGGGAGCTGTGAAGGAGGAAATGTTTCCACACACTAGGAAGCCCCTTCACTGGTGGAAACTGCGGGTAGCGGGGGGAAGCTTCTAAGCCACGGAGAGCGCAGCAACAGGGGTGCGGAGGGCAAAGCGGAGAGATTCCCGCACGGAGGATCGGTGCCGACCAGCACTCAGCAGCCCGAGAGGCTTGTCTGCTCACCCGCCGGGGCGGGCGGGGGCTGGGAGCTGAGGCTCGGGCTTCGGAGGTCGGATCGCAGGGAGAGGACTGGGGTTGGCTGTGTGAACACAGCCTGAAGGGGCTAGTGCACCACAGCTAGCCGGGAGGGAGTCCGGGAAAAAGTCCGGACCTGCCGAAGAGGCAAGAGACTTTTTCTTGCCTCTTTGTTTCCTGGTGCGCGAGGAGAGGGGATTCAGAGCGCCCCTTAAAGGAGCTCCAGAGACGGGCGCAAGCCGCGGCTATCAGCGCGGACCCCAGAGACAGGCGCGAGCCGCGGTTATCAGCGCGGACCCCAGAGACGGGCAGGAGACGCTAAGGCTGCTGCTGCCGCCACCAAGAAGCCTGTGTGCGAGCACAGGTCACTCTCCACACCACCCCTCCCGGGAGCCGGTGCAGCCCGCCACTGCCAGGGTCCCGTGATCCAGGGACAACTTCCCCGGGAGAACGCACTGCGCGCCTCAGGCTGGTGCAACGTCACGCCGGCCTCTGCCGCCAGGCTCGCCCCACCTCCTCCGTACCCCTCCCTCCCCCTGGCCTGACTGAGCCAGAGCCCCTGAAGCAGCTGCTCCTTTAACCCCGTCCTGTCTGAGCGAAGAACAGACGCCCTCAGGTGACCTACACGCAGAGGCGGGTCCAAATCCAAAGCTGAACCCTGGGAGCTGTACAAACAAAGAGGAGAAAGGGAAATTTCTCCCAGCAGCCTCAGAAGCAGCGAATTAAATCTCCACAATCAACTTGATGTACCCTGCATCTGTGGAATACCTGAATAGACAACAAATCATCCCAAATTGAGGAGGTGGACTTTGGGAGCAAGGATTTTTTTTTTTTTTTCCTTTTTCTCTTTCTGTGACTGTGTATGTGCATGCTTCTGTGAGTGATTTTATATGTATAGCTTTGCTTTTACCATTTGTCCTAGGGTTCGGTCTGTCCTTTTTTTTTTTCTTTTTTTAGTATACGTTTTAGCACTTGTTATCATTGGTAGACTTGTTTTGTGGTTTGGTTGCTCTCTTCTTTCTTTTTTCTTTTCCTTTTTTTTCTTTATTACTTTCTAAGTTTTTATTTTTAATATTTATTTCTTATTTTAATAACTTTATTTTCTTTTCTTCCTTCCTTCCTTCCTTCCTTCATTCCTTCCTTCCTTCCTCCCTCCCTCCCTCTCTCTCCCTCTCTCTCTCTCTCTCTTTCTTTCTTTCTTTCTTTCTTTCTCTCTTTCTCTCTTTTCTTCTGAGGCCTGTGGCTGACAGGGTCTTGGTGCTCCAGCCAGGTGTCAGGTCTGTGCCTCTGTGGGAGAGACGACTTCAGGACACTGGTCCACCAGAGACCATCCAGCTCCACATAATATCAAATGGCAAAACCTCACCCAGAGATCTCCATCTCAACGTTAAGACCCAGCTCCACTCAACAACCAGCAAGCTACAGTGCTGAACACCCTATAACAAACAACTAGCAAGACAGGAACATGACCCCACCCATTAGCAGAGAGTCTGCCTAAAATCATAATAAGGTCACAGACACCACAAAACACACCACCAGATGCAGTCCTGCCCACCAGAAAGACAAGATCCAGCCTGACCAAAAGATCACAGGCACCAGTCCCCTCCACCAGGAAGCCTACACAACCCACTGAAACAACCTCACCCACTGGGGGCAGACAACAAAAACAATGGTAACTACGAAACTGCATCCTGCAAAAAGGAGACCCCAAACACAGTAAGTTAAGCAAAATGAGAAGACAGAGAAGCACACAACAGATGAAGGAGCAAGGTAAAAACCCACCAGACCAAACAAATGAAGAGGAAATAGGCAGTCTACCTGAAAAAGAATTCAGAATAATGATAGTAAAGATGATCCAAAATCTTGGAAATAGAATGGAGAAAATACAAGAAACGTTTAACAAAGACCTAGAAGAACTAAAGAGCAAACAAACAATGATGAACAACACAAAAATTGAAATTTAAAATTCTCTAGAAGGAATCAATAGCAGACTAAGGCAGAAGAATGGATAAGTGACCTGGAAGATAAAATAGTGGAAATAACTACTGCAGAGCAGAATAAAGGAAAAAGAATGAAAAGAACTGAGGACAGTCTCAGAGACCTCTGGGACAACATTAAACGCATCAACATTCGAATTACAGGGGTACCAGAAGAAGAAGAGAAAAAGAAAGGGACTGAGAAAATATTTGAAGAGATTATAGTTGAAAACTTCCCTAATATGGGAAAGGAAATAGTTAATCAAGTCCAGGAAGAGCAGAGTCCCACACATGATAAATCCAAGGAGAAACATGCCAAGACACATTTTAATCAAACTATCAAAAGTTAAATACAAAGAAAAAATATTAAAAGCAGCAAAGGAAAAACAACAAATAACATACACGGAATCCCCATAAGGCTAACAGCTGATCTTTCGGCAGAAATTCTTCAAGCCAGAAGGGAGTGGCAGGACATATTTAAAGTGATGAAACGGAAAAATCTACAAACAAGATTACTCTACCCTGCAAGGATCTCATTCAGATTCGATGGAGAAATTAAAACCTTTACAGACAAGTAAAAGCTAAGAGAATTTGGCACCACCAAACCAGCTTTACAACAAATGCTAAAGGAACTTCTCCAAGCAGGAAACACAAGAGAAGGAAAAGACCTAAATAACAAACCCAAAACAATTAAGAAAATGGTAATAGGAACAAACATATTGATAATTACCTTAAATGTAAATGGATTAAATGCTCCCACCAAAAGACATAGACTGGCTGAATGGATACAAAAACAAGATCCGTACATGTGCTGTCTAAAAGAGACCCACTTCAGACCTAGGGACACATACAGACTGAAAGCAAGGGGATGGAAAAAGATATTCCATGCAAAAGGAAATCAAAAGAAAGTTGGAGTAACAATTCTCATACCAGACAAAATAGACTTTAAATTAAAGACTATTACAAGAGACAAAGGACACTACATAATGATCAAGTGATCAAGCCAAGAAGAAGATGTAACAATTGTAAATATTTATGGACCCAACATAGGAGCACCTCAATACACAAGGCAAATGCTAACAGCCATAAAAGGGGAAATCGACAGTAACATAATCATAGTAGGGGACTTTAACACCCCACTTGGAGGGGTCATCCAAAATGAAAATAAATAAGGAAACACAAGCTTTAAATGATACATTTAAAAAGATGGACTTAATTGATATTTATAGGACATTCCATCCAAAAACAACAGAATACACTTTCTTCCCAATTGCTCATTGAATATTCTCCAGGATAGATCATATCATGGGTCACAAATCAAGCCTTGGTAAATCTAAGAAAACTGAAAACTGAAATTGTATCAAGTATCTTTTCTGACCACAGCGCTATGAGACTAGCTATCAATTACAGGAAAAAATCTGTAAAAAACACAAACACATGGAGGTTAAACAAGACACTACTTAATAACCAAGAGATCACTGAAGAAATCAAAGAGGAAATCAAAAAATACCTACACGATGAAAACATGATGACGCAAAACCTATGGGAGGAAGCAAAAGCAGTTCTAAAAGGGAAGTTTATAGCAATACAATCCTACATCAAGAAACAAGAAACATCTCAAATAAACAACCTAACCTTACACCTAAAGCAATTAGAGAAAGAAGAACAAAAAAAACACAGTTAGCAGAAAGAAAGAAATCATAAAGATGAAATCAGAATTAAATGTAAAAGAAATGAAGGAAACATTAGCAAAGATCAATAAAACTAAAAGCTGGTTCTTTGAGAAGATAAACAAAATTGATAAACCATTAGCCAGACTTATCAAGAAAAAAAGGGAGAAGACTCAAATCAATAGAATTAGAAATGAAAAAGGAGAAGTAACAACTGACACTGAAGAAATACAAAGGATCATGAGAGATTACTGCAAGCAACTTATGCCAAAAACATGGACAACCTGGAAGAAATGGACAAATTCTTAGAAAATCACAACCTTCCAAGACTGAACCAGGAAGAAATAGAAAATATAAACAGACCAATCACAAGCACTGAAATTGAAACTGTGATTTAAAATCTTCCAACAAACAAAAGCCCAAGACCAGATGGCTTCACAGGCGAATTCTATCAAACATTTAGGGAAGAGCTAACACCTATCCTTCTCAAATTCTTTCAAAATATACCAGAGGGAGGAACACTCCCAAACTCATTCTATGAGGCCACCATCACCATGATAACAAAACCATACAAAGATGTCACAAAAAAACTACAGGCCAATATCACTGATGAACACAGATGCAAAAATCCTCAACAAAATACTAGCAAACAGAATCCAACAGCACATTAAAAGGATCATTCACCATGATCAAGTGGGGTTTATCCAAGGAATGCAAGGATTGTTCAATATATGCAAAGCAATCAATGTGATACACCATATTAAAAAATTGAAGGAGAAAAACCATATGATCATCTCAATAGATGCAGAAAACTCTTTCAATAAAATTCAACACCCATTTATGATAAAAACCCTCCAGAATCTAGGCATAGAGTGAACTTATATCAAAATAATAAATACCATATATGACAAACCCACAGCCAACAGCGTTCTCAGTGGTAAAAAACTGAAATCATTTCCACTAAGATCAGGAACAAGACAAGGTTTCCCACTCTCACCACTATTATTCAACATAATTTTGGAAGTTTTAGCCACAGCAATCAGAGAAGAAAAAGAAATAAAAGGAATCCAAATTGGAAAAGAAGTAAAGCTGTCACTGTTTGCAGATGACATGATACTATACACAGACAATCCTAAACACACTACCAGAAAACTACTAGAGCTAATCAATTAATTCGGTAAAGTAGCAGGATACAAAATTACTGCACTGCATTCGTATACAATAATGATGAAATATCTGAAAGAAAAATTGAGAAAACCCTCCCATTTACCATTGCAACAAAAAGAATAAAATACCTAGGATAAAACCTACCTAAGGAGACAGAAGACCTGTATGCAGAAAACTATAAGACACTGATGAAAGAAATTAAAGATGATACAAACAGATGGAGAGATATACCATGTTCTTGGATTTGAAGAATCAACATTGTGAAAATGACTATAGTACCCAAAGCAATCTACAGATTCAATGCAATCCCTATCAAACTATCAATGGCATTTTCACAGAACTAGAACAAAAAAGTGCATAATTTGTATGGAAACACAAAAGACCCCAAATAACCAATGCAATCTTGAGAAAGAAAAATGGAGCTAGAGGAATCAGGCTCCCTGACTTCAGACTATACTACAAAGCTACAATAATCAAGACAGTATAGTACTGGCACAAAAACAGAAATACAGACCAATGGAACAGGATAGAAAGCCCAGAGATAAACCTACGCACATAGGGGTCATCTTATTTTTGATAAAGGAGGCAAGAATATACAATGGAGAAAAGACTGCCTCTTCAATAAGTTGTGCTGGGAAAACTGGACAGCTACATGTAAAAGAATGAAATTAGAACACTCCTTAACACCATACATAAAAATAAACTCAAATGGATTAAAGACATAAATGTAAGGCCAGATACTATAAAACCCTTAGAGGAAAACATAGGCAGAACACTGTATGACATAAATCACAGCAAGATCCTTTTTGACCCACCTCCAAGAGAAATGGAAATAAAAACAAAAATAAACAAATGGGACTTAATGAAACTTAAAAGCTTTTGTACAGCAAAGGAAAACATAAACAAGACGAAAAGACAACCCTCAGAATGGGAGAAAACATTTGCAAATGAAGCAACTGACAAAGGATTAATCTCCAAAATTTACAAGCAGCTCATGCAGCTCAATATCAAAAAAACAAACAATCCAATCCAAAACTGGGCAGAAGACCTAAACAAACATTTCTCCAAAGAAGATATACAGATTGCCAACAAACACATGAAAGAATGCTCAACATCATTAATCATTATAGAAATGCAAATCAAAACTACAGTGAGGTATCACCTCACACCAGTCAGAATGGCCATCATCAAAAGATCTACATACAATAAATACTCGAGAGGGTGTGGAGAAAAGAGAACTCTCTTGCACTGTTGGTGGGAATGTAAATTGATACAGCCACTATGGAGAACAGTATGGAGGTTCCTTAGAAAACTAAAAGTAGAACTACCATATGACCCAGCAATCCCACTACTGGGCATATACCCTGAGAAAACCATAATTCAAAAAGAGTCATGTACCAAAATGTTCACTGCAGCTCTATTTACAATAGCCAGGACATGGAAGCAACCTAAGTGTCCATCAACAGATGAATGGATAAAGAAGAAGTGGCACATATATACAATGGAATATTACTCAACCATAAAAAGAAACGAAATTGAGTTATTTGTAGTTAGGTGGATGGACCTAGAGTCTGTGATACAGAGTGAAGTAATTCAGAAAGAGAAAAACAAATACCATATGCTAACACATATATATGGAATCTAAAACAAAACAAAACAAAAAAATCGTTCTGAAGAACCTAGGGGCAGGACAGGAATAAAGATGCAGACGTAGAGAATGGACTGAGGACATTGGGAGGGGGAAGGGCAAAGTGAGAGAGTGGCATGGACATATATACACTACCAAAGGTAAAACAGATAGCTAGTGGGAAGCAGCCGCATAACACAGGGAGATCAGCTCGGTGCTTTGTGACCACCTAGAGGTGTGGGATGGGGAGGATGGGAGGGAGATGCAAGAGGGAGGAGATATGGGGATATATGTATATGTATAACTGATTCACTTTGTTATGAAGCAGAAACCAACACACCATTGTAAAGCAATTATACTCCAATAAAGATGTTAAAAAAAAAAAAAGAATATGGCTCTGAGATCAGTGTATGTCTGATCTAGGATAACAAAGGACTGGTATCAGGGAGACTGGTTGGAAAGACATTAATAATTCAAGATGGAAATTATAAAGGCCTGAATGAAGGCCATAGCAAAATAAACAGAAAGCAGTGGACAGATTTTGTAGATAGTTCTATAAAATGGATGGGAATTGGTGACTAATTGTGTGTGTAGGGGAGCTGAGAGAAAATAAGACTGAAATTGAGTGTGGGATTCTAGTTTGACAGGTCTACACTCAAACATGGCTCTAAAATGAGCTCATTATGTGTGGTTCATTAGCTGTGGAATTTGATGTTCAAGTTTAGAATTAAATTAAGCTTACATTTGAAAAAAAAGATTTCTCTCAGAAATAAAAAATAATAAATGGCTTTATATTTGAGTCTTTGCAGTGACTTATGGGAACTGCTCTCAGATATTTCTAAATAAAAGTCTTTAAGATGGGGATGACAACATCAGAGCAAACAAAGAGGTTCTAGGCCTTGCTTTTAAGCTCCTTGGGTCAAAATAAGGAATAGAAATCAAGCTTAATATAGAGTAGTATAATCTTCCTAAATAGGCAAAATCCATCAATTAAAAACCAAATATAGTTAGGATAAATGGGCAAAAATTAAAATAATGATCTTTATATTTTATATTTTTGTGAATATCCTAGCTGTTGAAGTTGCTTTGAGTTCTTTTCTTCTATCTAAAATGTAAGCATCTCTTCTACTCACATGACACTGAAAGACTTTATGGAAGGCAAATTGAAATGCATAGTTGAGAGTATTGAAAATAGTGTGAAGAAAATTAAAATCAGAATAGGCCAAGAGCCTAAAATTCCTCTTTCGTGAGTAAAATACAAATGAAAAAAATACATCCCTGTAAGGGGAGAAGTTTTTTCCAATGCAAATAGAGAACAGTATTTTTTAGCTAAAGTTTAATATGAAAAAACAAAAACATTCTAGCCTTCTTTTGTAAATACAATGATTGACTAGAAAGAAAAAGTCCAATATAGGGGTATATAGGGGTATAGTCCAATATAGGGGTATTGTGTGTGTCTAATAATTTTAATAAAAACTACATTTTAAAGGTCTGAGAACTCTGATTATTAATAGTTAGGAGTTAGTCCATTGTAAACATTTGTCTGGAGTTTCAGTCTCCTTTCTGGTTTTATTGTAAGCAAATTCCAATTTTACGGAGGCCAGTTGAAACTCATTTGTAGGAATACAGATTATATTAACTGATGTGAGGCCCTCTGATCCCGTTCCATCTGTGTTTAGCTAAAATATCTGTACTGCTTATGTCTTTAATATCGTAAGTTGACCCATCCATAAAGAAATGAACTATAATAAACTCACTGATATCAGAGGTGAACCTAGCTGATATCACTGGGTGTGACAAAAGACATTTCAATTTGTAAAACTCTAAATGTCATTATTTTCTGAATAATTTGTCAATTCAAGAACACTTTCATAGTACTGATTTTTTTTCTACGAGAAAATTTCAGAGAAAAAGAATAAAATATGCTCATAGAAGGTAGACAAGGCCTTATCTGCTGGAGAAGGGAAATAATTCCTTCTAATTGGGCACATATGCTTGGTTTCTGTTCATCTGAATTTCATAACTCTAATATCACTCATCTATTTATTTATGGAAGAAATATTTTGTGAGTAAAAAGTATGCACCAGATGTGTTATGGGTAAGGAGATAAAAGGTGTGTTTCCTCACTTAGCACTGGAGAAGCCAGCTTAAAAATCACTTGAAAATTATCAGATGAAGGATTACATAGAATGCTACAATTGCACAGAGTGGCACTCTCTCGAGCTGAATATTTAAAAAATGAGCTGGGAGATGACAGAGAAACTAACATTTTCAAAACCTATAGAAGAAAGTTTAGGCAACTGCAACTATCCAGGAATTTAAAAAGCACAAGGGAGATTCGGGAGGAGGAAGAAGCAAAGCTAAAGAGGTGGGACGAGTTACCTAAAAAGATGCTCAATATCACTAATCAACAGGGAAATGCAAATCAAAACCACAATGAGATATCACCTCACACCAGTTTGAATGGCTATTATCAAACAAAACAAAACAAAACAAAACAAAAACAAGAAATGAGTGTTGGTGAGGATGTGGAGAAAAGGGAACCCTCATGCACTGTTGGTAGGAATGTAAATTTGTGCAACCACTATGGAAAACAGTATGAAAGTTCCCCAAAAAATTAAAAATAGAACTCCTATATGATCCAGCGATTCCACTTCTTAGTATATACACAAAGGAAAGGAAAACAGAATATTGAAGAGATATATGCATTCTTATGTTTATTGATAGTATTATTTATAATAGTCAAGATATGGAAACAGTCTGTCAACACGAGTGGATAAAGAAGATGTCATACACACACACACACACACAAAACCATACGAATATTGTTTAGCCATGAGAAAGAAAGAAATACTACCATTTGTGACAACACGGATGAAACTTGAGGACATTATGCTAAATGAAATAAGACAGAAAAAGACAAACACTGTGTAATAGCACTTATATGTGGAATCTAAAAATGCCAAACTCAAAAACAGAGTAAAATGATGGTTACCAGGAGCTGGGGTGTGGAGGGATAGAGAGATGTTGATTAAGGGTACAAATTAATGGTACAAATTTACAACCTGTAGTAAATAAATCCTAGATATTTAATGCACAGTGCAGTGAATCTATAGACAACAACACTTCATTACAATCAAATTTACTGAGACTAAATCTTAATTACTCCAAACAAAAAAGAAATGATAATCATGTGATGTGATAGAAGTGTTAACACTACACTGGCAATCATTTCGCAATACATAAGTGTCCAAAAAAGAAGTTGGATAGTGGCCAAGTACAAAGTCTCCTGTTTACTAAGTTAAGGAATTTGTATTTTATCCTGAAATTGATGAATTTCAAAAAATTGCAGTTCTTGAATATTGAAGTCACACATACTCTCCTCTTAGAAAATGAACTTTATTCTTCTTTAAAATTATACTATTTCCATATTTTTGATAATACTATTAAAAATGCCAAAGACTTCATTGACTGTATTACTCCTAGACTATTTTACATTTTAACTACATTTTTGTGTATTCTCTCCACAATAACAAGGAAAGACTACATCCTAGATTCTTTAAAGATTTAAATCCCTTTCAGTAGCTCAACAGTCTTATGATACCCTGGAATGCTATTTTTTTCTAATCCTTCCTCTTTCTATCCTCTCTTAAAGAAGCTGGTGTTGGCTGCTGAGAATATTTTTTTAAATGCTGGTTTCAAAGGTATATTAGTAAGGGAACTGAAGAGATAAGAAATAGAGTGACAATCTTCTATCACCTCATACTATTTTCTTGCTTTCCAAGAATTTCAACATCTTTTACATGGGACATAACTCATACACTCTTTAAATTCAGTCACATCACAGTCTTTTGTTGAAAAGAAAAAAGTTTACCTAAAAATCAAACAGTATGGGGGTAGGGGAAATAAAACACTAAACTGAGAATTTTGGATTCCTTGATGTAAGTCCAGGTTCGGTGAGTTAATAAGTATTATATCATTGTTTAGCCAAATAGGAGCATCACCATTAGATCTTAACATTCCACCAATAGCCAATAAGTAGGGTGCTATTAGCTCTGAAAAATTTGTAATCTCAGAGTGTCATGGACATATATACACTACCAAATGTAAAATAGATAGCTAGTGAGAAGCAGCCGCATAGCACAGGGAGATCAGCTCAGTGCTTTGTGACCACCTGGGGGGGGGATGGGGAGGGTGGGAGGGAGGCAGATGCAGGAGGGAGGAGATATGGGAACGTGTGTATATGTGTAGCTGATTCACTTTGTTATAAAGCAGAAACTAACACACCATTGTGAAGCAATTATACTTCAATAAAGATGTTAAAAAAAAAAAAAAATCAAAGAAGAAGCCCAGTGGATTAACCATTACTGACCCTATAGTTTCCCAAAAAAAAAAAAAAAAAAAAAAAGAAAAAAAAATTGTAATCTCAGAATTTGATACTGTGTCCAACAATTTCACCATGAACTTGAGACAAATAATAAAATGCATATATAAGCCATACACAGAAATTATCCACCCAAGTATTTGATAAGTAAATATTTCACCCATGAGAATAGGTTATCTCACAAGTCTAGTAAGAAGTCTAATACTGAAATAATATAAAAGAACTGTATTTTGAATAATTCTAATATTCTCAAGTCAATATTGGTTTATACTGTTTGTACATTAGAACTATGTTTACTTTCCTTTTCTTTCTGGAAATATAAAACTTATAAATATATTAAATTTTCATTAATATATTTTTAATTCCAGTACAATTTATATTAGAATTTTATTATGCATAGTTTTATCACATTTTATATTATATATTAAAATATATTTATATGTTATATTTTATTAATATATTATACTGTATATTTTATTATATTATATTTTATTATACATAGTTTGAATTTCTTTGGAAAATAAAATCCAGTGATACATATACACATTTCAAAATAAACCAGTGATTCTGAGAAATAGTTACCTTAAAATAATAATTTTTTCTGATTAATATATTGCTTTAAATAAATGGATTCAACACGTTTTCACCTTGAATTTCTGAAATCCAAAATTTCCAGTTCACCAGAAATATAAATGACACAAAGAAAAAAATTATTTTCACAAAATAAAATTCACTAAAAAATTTTAGATCCATTTTTCAGTTCTCTTAAATAGTGTCATTTTCATCTCCCATTTGAAAGCAAAAGCAAGCAATAAAAAGAAACTGCATAAGAAAATATGTCATTAGAGAAGTTGAGGATCATCAAAAAATACATGTAAATAGTCTTCTTTTATAGCACATTTAAGGAAAACTATGTTCCTTTTTTTGAAATTAAAAGACAGTGCCATCCAGAATTAAAATGACCAGATTTCAGAAACTGAAGCAGAGATTGAGTATGCTGCAAAGTTCTTAAAGGACATATCCAAAAACATGAAACCTGGCAATGTAGACAAGCAAAGTGTGGCTATAGCTCACAATATCTACAAAACTGCTGAGTTCGAAAGAAAAATAAGATGGCGGCAGAAGAACAGAAGAGATAATATGTAATAACCGAACAATTTATAAATAAGGTTAAGCAATTTACTTTGGCTTATATTTCCTTTTTATTATTATTCAAGCCCTTGTAGTTTAATATGTAACCAATTTACTAAAGAGTTTCTAGTCATCAGGGTATAAGCATAAAATTATTTTAATTTTCCCAGTAATTGCCTTTCAGCTGTACTATGTTCCACTTGGTATTTTGGCTAAATTCTATCTCTTTCTTGTTACATTTGGCTATTATTACTGTCTCATTTTACTTTTAAGACTCAGTTCTGCTCTCGTTTAAAAGTTTGCTTTTAAACTTGTTTCCATGTTTGTATCCTCCCATCCCCCAACTCCACATTGAAGTAGAACTGAGTCCTGCTTATTAAGAGTGGGGAGGGTACATGGTTGGCCTGACTCAGAGACATCTCTTCTTCCTTTTCTAGGCAGTAGTTTCACTCCTACTGAGGGCAGGAAGAAAAATATTAAAACATTACTTTCTTCTCTGTTACTGTTTCAGTCTGCTCTATCTGATGCTAATGTTCTCTGCTGATAGGTTGGAGTCTTCACAAAGCTGGTGCATGTAGTTTTCTTGGAGCAACGTTCAGCATCACTCCTGCCTTCCATGCTACTGGGCACAAGAACTCCCAACTGAGAGAATGATCAGATGCTGAAATGCAGCCCTCACTCTGTTTCTTAAGACTGTGTCAAAAGCACACAGATGGTGTAATGTAAACAGAGATTCACCTTCCACTGTCCTATAGACCATGAGGCAGCTTTAGCATCATGAAGACTCAGTAAATCACAGGTAGTGATCAAGGAAACTTGGGAAACCTATTAAGAGACTTCAAAGTATTAGCATTGGGGCAGTAGTGTCCAGGAGAATGGAGAGAAACCTAGTGACTTCTGTGAAATACATTGCTATCCACTGGAGCCCTAAGAAACTGTTGTACTCTAGGAAATAATTGCAGTGGCCAGGAAAAATGGAGTGCCAGGAGTAGTGGCACAATGCCCAAAATGATTGGACTCATTTCTCAGTACATTTGATTCCCCCCATTAAGATTTCTGTAAGTCCTTGAGGAACAATTAGTGTGAAGTCCTGTATGAATAAATGGGAACTCCCATATGAGTTGCTAAGACTTCATCTGTAGCCCCAAGCAGATGAAGCAGAGGAAATTCTAATTACCTACCACCAACCATCTAAGAGCCAGATGACTAGAGATGAGCTCCTGATGCTTGCCTTCTGTCACCTGATGAGCATAAATGTTGGAAATATCAGTGAATCCAATAGAAACTGTTATAAATAACCATGCTTAGAACACTGTCCACCAAATCTATATTTTAGATTCATTTTACTTTTTAATGATACAACTTGATGCAAGACATAATCTTTATTTTTTTATAGCCAAATTTAATATTTTTAGGAGAAATAAGCTGCTCTCCTGGGAACTGATAATAAAAGTTATTAGCTGTTCTTTTTAAGGAATAGATTTTGTTACCAGGTAACATCATGCTTTTTAAAGTATGCTTAATTAAATACATTATACTTGGAATAAATTAAAATTCTAATAATATTCATGTTATAAATATTAATCAGAGTTCTGAAAAACAACTTAAGAAAATACACTATGCTGTCCATATTCATGCAGTAGTCCTAAGTTATAATTTAAATTTTGAATATACTGTTAATTTATAAGAACTAGAAATCCTATACAATGACCAATTAAATCTCAAGTACTATTTACGCAACCAAATTACTAGAATAAGGCATAGCGAATAGAGATATTTTAAAGATTTTAAAGGCCAATTCCAAATGATTTGGATGTGAATATTGTCACTGATCATGAGATGTTCAAAACTATATACATGTTTAGACACTAACGTGCTATATCTAAATCATTTATACAGTTGACTACAAAAATATTTCTTAAAATTTGTATTTTATTAGAGAATATCTACATATTTAAAAACAAATAATATGCTTGTCTTACAGTAACTCTTGATCTATTGTTTCAAAACTATATTTCTTGAAGAATTCCCCTCTAGACCTGTCAATTCCTTTATTGATTCCACTTCTATGTCTAGGGTGATACTAGTGGGAACATCATCTAAAGTGATTTTGCTAGGTTCGAGGAGTGATTATTCTAAATTTCCTAAGGCAAAATAACCATCTCCATGTTGTGACAAAAAAGGAAAGCCATGTTCAAAGTCAGGAAAGCAGACCAAGAGGAAAAGCTAAAGATAAGGGTTGATGGTGAATGGTAGGATAAAACGTGAAGGCAGAACAATGGCTTGGGTATAAGGTCAGGGTGAAAAGATTAGATCAGAAGCAATTGGGACATGATAGGAAGAAAGACGTTCTTTTCAAAAATGTTGGGATGCTAGTGACCATCATATGGGCCATCCTGGTAATTAAAGGGAAAAAGCTGTGTAGAGCCAAGAGCTAGACTTTCATGAGTATGATACACCCCATCTAGGATAAGCCTGGGTGTAGAGCTTAGACTATCTGTACTCTGGACATCGGGCAATGTTCCTTTGAGTTTACTGTTCCTTACCTTCATAATAATAATTTTTAGAGTGTCAATTTTATGGTATGAGTCTGAAATAGAGAACAGCCTGAAAGGAGAAATGCCGTGAAAAGCCTCTTGGTATGCTAGTAGGATAGACTCTGTGCCAGAAGTGCAAGAAGAACATTTGGATCTCTAGTGTTCTTTCCAGGTCCACATGTCTGCCCCCTTCCATAAGAAGCTTTTGAGTATAGTGTGGCTGCTAAAAGTCACAGCACTGTCTGGTTTTTGCTCTTGCTAAGGACTAATTATTTAAATTTTCCTTGGAATAACCCAGTAACCTCTTAATAAATTCCACTGGGTTTTGGATAAGATACTTTGAGTTATTTTCTATTGATTGTAATTAAATTACGAAAATCTCCAAAATGATTTTATCAATTTCATTTAAGGCAGGCCTTCTACTTAGGGGTTTAAGGTCATTTTTTTAAATTAATTGCAATAAATATGCAATTTTGTCTCTTCTTCTCTTCACTCCGGTAAAGAAAAGCAGTTCATGAATAAACAGAATGATCCTAGCCATCTCAACAGTAGTAGGTCATGACAATAAATATAACATAATAAATTTAGTACTGCAAGAAGAATACTTTTAGAGAGCTTGTCAAAAGAAGCAAGCAAATAAACATGAGCTGGGAAGATTGTACTCTTAATACTCTGGATTTCCTGAACTTCTTTGTTTAAAAATATTCCTACTACATCAGCAGATCTCTCAGAGAGAATTTATAAGCAAGGGAATCTGTAAAGAACACATTTCAAAAAAGTTAAAGGTATTTACTTACTTAGAACTATAAATACTGTTTAAAAGTTTTCTGGCTTTACCTTCAGCTGCCTATACAATACAACCATGGGCTTCTGGTAAATGATCTGTGTATCAAATTCTCAAACAGGAGCAAACTACTTATTTTGAGTACAGCTGGAAAAAACTTTCATTTCATTGCACTGACAGTCAGAACAGCCATTGATTTCACTGTTTGTTTGTTGTTCAAATACAGCTTGATCTATTTTTTCAGTCCTTTCTTTTCTTATATTCTTTTCAAATGACTACAGAAATAGACACAAGAGAGGAACTTTTTGTAGCAATCCTCTATAGCTCTCTTACTTTAACTATAGAATATAACCCAAAGACCATTAACAGCTGTGATCTATTGTACGTTGTGAATTTAACTTTTTACCAATCTATATCTAAAATATTTGCATTTTAAAAATGTATAAACTGCCTAGAGCAGACAGTAGTATATAATAACATTATGAAAAGATTCTCATGATTTTGATAATTCTCATGCTTTTGATAATTCTCATGATTTTGATAATTCCTATGAAAAGATTCTCATGATTTTGATAAATTTGATAATTCCTAGTTTCTTTCATTCATTAATATTTTCCACGTTTCTTGATTTACTCTGTACTTAGTAAAGTACTTAGTATTGTACATAATAAAGATTCAGTAAACATCTGTTAATTGAAAATCATCTGAGAAAGACATGTTTAGTCCATCATACCTCACACATAGAGAAAAAGTATTACAAAGTAAAACAAAATGAAAATAAAAATAATTTGTAATTTCTTTGGCTGTATTCCAGGTTCAGGTTTTACTCCATGTTTCACAGTCTTTAATCACCTCAAAATAAAGTGATTATGTTAAGACTTAAGAATCATTTTAAAAATTAAATGGTTTGCCTGTAATATTAAATATTAATTCACCTAATGGTTAAATCCCAAAAAGGAAAGAACATTAAATTTTTTACAGTAGCAGCAAACTGTTTGATTGAAGTTAGAAAAATATTTCACAACAACATATTTTAATATTAGAAATCACTGCTCTGTATGCTTTCGGTGCTTTTGAATTTTAACAGATAATCTACATCCATTATTATCTAAGAGACACTCTTCCAATGACCAATAAAGAACACTGTTTTTTTTTTTGCTTCCTAAAAGACATCTATTATTTTCTCTTTTTTTTTCACTGTCAGATGGAAAATCTATTAGGAAATAAAATACAAAATATAGTCTCTCAGCAACCCTGTGGAAATTAGACCCAATTTCCTAACACAACTCATATTCTCATTGTTGAATAATAAACAGAACAGTTTTCCAAATGCCTATATTCCAAAGTCCACTAGGGATCAAAAGGAATATATTCTAAGGAAGGTGACAAAGGTCAGATCTAGGTTTGAAAATAAAAGTTGAGATTAGTGGTCAAGAAACCAAATTCTAGGGAAGAAAAACAGCATCCATTAATTAGTTTAAAAGCTTGAGACATTACTTTGAAGACATTTTTTAAAAACAACAAAAGTGGCAGTATCCGTGCAGGCCTGCCAAGCCGAGGCATCAGGCACAGCGGTTCTGTGCTGGGAACTCTAATCCAATGTGTAAGGTGCAAGGCCTCTGCACAGGCTCCCTACAGCTAATTTTTGCATGACTTACCTGGACATTTTCCTCCGAAGAAATTGAAGTTCGAGGAAAATTCCTGCACACTGATTTAGAGGATTACATTTAAAAAGAATTAAGAAGTATATACCAAAAAGACAGAAAGAAGTGCTACTATGCATTTAGGGGAAGTGTGCTCCATGAGATGAGGGACTCATCTGTCTGGTTCTATGCTGAATCTCAAGATCTCAACTCATACCGTGTGGCTGACAGGGTCTTGGTGCTCCAGTTGTGTGTCACGCCTGTGCCTGTGAGGTGGGAGAGCCTAGTTCAGGACATTGGTCCACCAGAGACCTCCTGGTTCCACATAATATCAAACAGTGAAAGCTCTCCCAGAGATCTCCATCTCAATGCTAAGACCCAGCTCCACTCAAGAACCAGCAAGCTACAGCGCTGAACACCCTATAACAAACAACTAGCAAGACAGGAACACGACCCCACCCATTAGCAGAGAGGCTGCCTAAAATCATAATAAGGTCACAGACATCCCAAAACACACCACCAGATGCGGTCCTGCCCACCAGAAAGAGAAGATCCAGCCTCATCCAACAGAATACAGGCACCAGTCCCCTCCACCAGGAAGCCTACAAAACCCACTCAACCAACCTCACCCACTGGGGACAGACACCAAAAACAATGGAAACTACGAACCTGCAGCCTGCGAAAAGGAGACCCCAAACACAGTAAATTAAGCAAAATGAGAAGACAGAGAAACACACAACAGATGAAGGAGCAAGGTAAAAACTCACCAAACCAAACAACTGAAAAGGAAATAGGCAGTCTACGTGAAAAAGAATTGAGAGTAATGATAGTAAAGATGATCCAAAATCTTGGCAATAGAATGGAGAAAATACAAGAAACGTTTAACAAGGACCTAGAAGAACTAAAGAGCAAACAAACAATGATGAACAACACAATAAAAGAAATTTAAAATTCTCTAAAAGGAATCAATAGTAGAATAACTGAGGCAGAAGAACAGAAAACTGACCTGGAAAATAAAATACTGGAAATAACTAACACAGAGCAGAATTTAAAAAAAAAGCATGAAAAGAATTGAGGACAGATTTAGAGACCTCTGGGACAACATTAAATGTACCAACATTCGAATTATAAAGGTCCTAGAAGAAGAAGAGAAAAAGAAAGGGACTGAGAAAATATTTGAAGAGATTATAGTTGAAAACTTCCCTAATATGGGAAAGGAAATAGTCAATCAAGTCCAGGAAGCACAGAGAGTCCCATACAGGATAGTTCCAAGGAGAAACACGCCAAGATACATATTAATCAAACTATCAAAAATTAAATACAAAGAAAAAAATTATTAAAAGCAGCAATGGAAAAACAACATACAACATACAAGGGAATCCCCATAAGGTTAACAGCTGATCTTTCAGCAGAAACTCTGCAAGCCAGAAGGGAGTGGCAGGACATATTTAAAGTGATGAAAGGGAAGAACCTACAACCAAGATTACTCTACCCAGCAAGGATCTCACTCAGATTCAACGGAGAAATTAAAACCTTTACAGACAAGCAAAAGGTAAGAGAATTCAGCACCACCAAACCAGCTTTACAACAAATGCTAAAGGAACTTCTCTAGGCAGGAAACACAAGAGAAGGTAAAGACCTACAAAACAAACCCAAAACAATTAAGTAAATGGTACTAGGAACATACATATCGATAACTACCTTAAATGTAAATGAAATAAATGCTCCAACCAAATGACATAGACTGGTTGAATGGATACAAAAACAAGACCCATACATATTCTATCTACAAGAGACCCACTTCAGACCTAGGGACACATACTGACTGAAAGTGAGGGGATGGAAAAAGATATTCCACGCAAACGGAAATCAAAAGAAAGGTGGAGGAGCAATTCTCATATCAGAAAATATAGACCTTAAAATAAAGGTCTATTATAAGAGACAAAGAAGGACACTACAAAATGATCAAGGGATCAATCTAAGAAGAAGACATAACAATTGTAAATATTTATGCACCCAACATAGGAGCACCTCAATATATAAGGCAAATGGCACAGCCATAAAAGGGGAAATTGACAGTAACACAATCATAGTAGAGGACTTTAACACTCTCACCAATGGACAGATCAACCAAAATGAAAATAAATAAGGAAGCACAAACTTTAAATGACACATTAAACAAGATGGACTTAAGTGATATTTATAGGACATTCAATCCAAAAACAACAGAATACACCGTCTTCTCAAGTCCTCATGGAACATTCTCGAGGATAGATCATATGTTGGGTCACTAATCAAGCCTTGGTAAATTTAAGAAAACTGAAATCATATTAAGCATCTTTTCTGACCACAACGCTATGAGACTAGCTATCAATTACAGGGAAAAAACTGTAAAAAATACAAACACATGGAAGCTAAACAATACATTACTAAATAACCAAGAGATCACTGAAGAAATCAAAGAGGAAATCAAAAAATACCCAGAAACAAATGACAATGAAAACATGATGACGCAAAACCTATGGGAGGAAGCAAAAGCAGTTCTAAGAGGGAAGTTTATAGCAATAAAATCCTACATCAAGAAACAAGAAACATCTCAAATAAACAATGTAAACTTACAGCTAAAGCAATTAGAGAAAGAAGAACAAAAAAACCTAAACTTAGCAGAAAGAAAGAAATCATAAAGATCAGATCAGAAATAAATGAAAAAGAAATGAAGGAAATGATAGCAAAGATCAATAAAACTAAAAGCTGGTTCTTTGAGAAGATAAACAAAATTGATAAACCATTAGCCAGCCTCATCAAGAAAAAAGGGGAGAAGACTCAAATCAATAGAATTAGAAATGAAAAAGGAGAGGTAACAACTGACACTACAGAACTACAAAGGATCATGAGAGATCACTACAAGCAACTATATGCCAATAAAATGGACAACTTGGAAGAAACAGACAAATTCTTAGAAAAGCACAACCTTCCAAGACTGAACCAGGAAGAAATAGAAAATACAAACAGACCAATCACAAGAACTGAAATTGAAACTGTGATTAAAAATATTCCAACAAACAAAAACCCAGGACCAGATGGCTTCACAGGCGAATTCTATCAAATATTTAGAGAAGAACTAACACCTATCCTTCTCAAACTCTTCCAAAATACAGCAGAGGGAGGAACACTCCCAAACTCATTCCATGAGGCCACCATCACCCTGATCCCAAAACCAGACAAAGATGTCACAAAAAAAGAAAACTACAGGCCAGTATCACTGATGAACATAGATGCAGAAATCCTCAACAAAATACTAGCAAACAGAATCCAACAGCACATTAAAAGGATCATTCACCATGAACAAGTGGGGTTTATCCCAGGAATGCAAGGATTCTTTGATATACATAAATCAATCCATGTGATAAACCATATTAACAAATTGAAGGAGAAAAACCATATGATCATCTCAATAGATGCAGAAAAAGCTTGTGACAAAATTCAACACCCATTTATGATAAAAAACCTTCAGAAAGTAGGCATAGAGGGAACTTACCTCAACATAATAAGGGCCATATATGACAAACCCACAGCCAACATTGTCCTCAATGGTGAAAAACTGAAACTATTTCCACTAAGATCAGGAACAAGACAAGGTTGTCCACTCTCAGCACTATTATTAAACATAGTTTTGGAAGATTCTGCACTGCAGTCAGAGAAAAAAAGGAATCCAAATTGTAAAAGAAGTAAACCTGTCACTGTTTGCAGATGACATAATACTATACACAGAGAATCCTAAATATGCTACCAGGAAACTACTAGAGTTAATCAATGAATTTGGTAAAGTAGCAGTATACAAAATTAATGCACAGAAATCTCCTGCATTCCTATACACTAATGATGAAAAATCTGAAAGAGAAACTAAGGAAACACTCCCATTTACCATTGCAACAAAAAGAATAAAATATCTAGGAATAAACCTACCTAAGGAGACAAAAGACCTGTATGCAGAAACTATAAGACACTGATGAAAGAAATTAAAGATGATACAAATAGATGGAGAGACATACCATGTTCTTGGATTGGAAGAACCAACATTGTGAAAATGACTCTGCTACCCAAAGCAGTCTACAGATTCAATGCAATCCCTGTCAAACTACCAATGGCAATTTTCACAGAACTAGAACAAAAAATTTCACAATTTGTATGGAAACACAAAAGAACCCGAATAGCCAAAGCAATCTTAAGAAAGAAAAATGGAGCTGGAGGAATCAGGCTCCCAGACTCCAGACTATATTATAAAGCTACAGTAATCAAGGCAGTATGGTACTGGCACAAAAACAGAAATATAGATCAATGGGACATGATAGAAAGCCCAAAGATTAACCCACGCACATATGGTCACCTTATCTCTGATAAAGGAGGCAAGAATATACAGTGGAGAAAAGACAGCCTCTTCAATAAATGGTGCTGGGAAAACTGGACAGCTACATGTAAAAGAATGAAATTAGAACACTCCCTAACACCATACACAAAAATAAACTCAAAATAGATTAAAGACCTAAATGTAAGGCCAGACACTATAAAACTCTTAGAGGAAAACATAGGCAGAACACCCTATGACATAAATCACAGCAAGATTTTTTTTGACCCACCTCCTAGAGAAATGGAAATAAAAACAAAAATAAACAATGGGACCTAATGAAACTTAAAAGTTTTTGCACAGCAAAGGAAACCATAAACAAGATGAAAAGACAACCCTCAAAATGGGAGAAAATATTTGCAAATGAAGCAACTGACAAAGGATTAATCTCCAAAATTTACAAGCAGCTCACACAGCTCAATATCAAAAAAACAAACAACCCAATCCAAAAATGGGCAGAAGACCTAGACATTTCTCCAAAGAAGATACACAGATTGCCAACAAACACATGAAAGGATGCTCAACACCACAAATCATTAGAGAAATGCAAGTCAAAACAACAATTAGGTATCACGTCACACCAGTCAGAATGACCATCATCAAAAAATCTACAAACAATACATGCTAGAGAGGGTGTGGAGAAAAGAGAACCCTCTTGCGCTGTTGGTGGGAATGTAAATTGATACAGCCACTATGGAGAACAGTATGGAGGTTCCTTAAAAAACTAAAAATAGAACTACCATACGACCCAGCAAAGTCACTACTGGGTATGTACCCTGAGAAAACCATAATTCAAAAGGAGTGATGTACCACAATGTTCACTGCAGCTCTATTTACAATAGCCAAGACATGGAAGCAACCTAAGTGTCCACAGACAGATGAACGGATAAAGAAGATGTGGCACATATATACAATGGAATATTACTCAACCATAAAAAGAAACGCAATTGAGTTATTTGTAGTGAGGTGGATGGACCTAGATTTTGTCATACAGAGTGAAGTAAGTCAGAAAGAGAAAAACAAATACCGTATGTTAACCCATGTATATGGAATCTAAAAAAAAGAAAGAAAGAAAGAAAATGGTTCTGAAGAACCTAGGGGCAGGGCAGAAATAAAGATGCAGATGTAGCGAATGGACTTGAAGACATCGGGAGGGGGAAGGGTAAGCTGGTGTGAAGTGAGAGAGAGGCATGGACATATATACACTATGAAATGTAAAATAGATAGCTAGTGGGAAGCAGCCACATAGCACAGGGATATCAGCTCAGTGCTTTGTGACCACCTAGAGGGGTGGGATAGGGAGGGTGGGAGGGAGATGTAAGAGGGAGGAGATATGGGGATATATGTATATGTATAGCTGATTCACTTTGTTATAAAGCAGAAACTAACACACCATTGTAAAGCAATTATACTCCAATAAAGATGTTAAAAAAGAAAAACATAGAAGTATTTTTATAAAACAGAATGGCTGAAAAAATGTTAAGACAAAATATCAAGAAACAAATACAATTCACAGCAAGCAAACAAAAACCCACCATTCAAATCAAATTTATATCCTTGCATTCTTTTTTTTAATACATTTATTTATTTATTTATTTTTGGCTGTGTTGGGTCTTCGTTTCTGTGCGAGGGCTTTCTCTAGTTGCGGCAAGCGGGGGCCACTCTTCAACGTGGTGCACGGGTCTCTCACTATCGTGGCCTCTCTTGTTGCGGAGCACAGGCTCCAGACGCGCAGGCTCAGTAGTTGTGGCTCACGGGCCGAGTTGCTCCACGGCATGTGGGATCTTCCCAGACCAGGGCTCGAACCCATGTCTCCTGCATTGGCAGGCGGATTCTCAACCACTGCGTCACTAGGGAAGCCCTATCCTTGCATTCTTAATCACATTATTTTACAAAGTAATATTTGTACACTTAGGGGAATGCAGGGCAAGAAAAATGATAAATTTAAATTAAAAATTGAGAATTTGATCACTACCTGATAGTCATAAATAGTAGCCTATAGCATTCAGAAAGTTTATTTTAATGACCACTAGTTTTTATTTAAAATATAAGGTAACAAAGATTTTATAGCAGACATAAACATAAAAATGAATTTTTATATACAACGACTAAGAATTAGAATAAAGGTTTTCCATAAATTCTTGCAAACATCTTTTATAACTCACTAATTTTTGCTTATATTTTTAAATGTTGATTTTAACCTCAATTAGTAGACATTACTTAAAACCTTTCTAGAATGTTCCAATATTGTCACAGGGTAAAATACCTCTTTTCTCATAATAATTCATCTGGACTTATTTATACTTTCACTTACGTAAAGTAATAGCACCAACCATCTTTAATGGGAAAAAAAAATCTATTCTCCAAATATAAACCAAAGAGAACTAAGAAATCAAATGCATTTAGATAGAAATAAACAATTGTGCATTATACTTGGCTTCTACTTCCATTTTAGATTTATTAGCCACTTGGACACAGAAATGACAGTTACTGTCTTAGTCCTATGCTGGGAAAATAGAAATCTGGTTACATTAAGTGCTATTACTTTTAAAAAAATAGTAATAAAGGATAAGATACCCTGTACCAAAGCACTAGCTGTACTGCTAACTGTTCTAGTTCTCTGATGTAGCAAAGAAAAGGGAAATAAGAAAGGTAAACAATCATATTTTTTATAAATTTGTCAGGACTCTATTACACTTAGCTGATTGAATACTAATAATGTGCTTTGGCTTCCATTCCACTACAATAATCTCTTGTTAAAGACACCAATAATTTTTTAAATGATAAATCCAACATATTCCTTTCAAACTTTATGTTCCTAGATCTGAATACAGCATCTCATAATATTAACCACTCCTAATTCCTTGATGTCTTTTTTATTCCTGGCTTCCAGGACACTACTTTTTCTTACTTTTTCCTACAGTCACAACTACCTCTTTTCAGTGATATTTTCCCTTAACTTTTAATGTTACTCGTGGTGGCAACCTGGCGCATTTTCTCTTCTCCGTATACACACTGATGATTTCAACTGTTAGTGTTCTTTGACCTCTGTAACTCTACCCAAGAACTTGTTCTCTGGTCTAGAACAAGTATGCATGACTGTCTTCTGGATGTGTCCATATTATTGTCCCTTAAATACCTCAAGCTCAATATGCCAAAAATTGAATTCATTACCTTCTCCCCCAAATCTGCTTTCTCATTCTTCAACTAGATGAAATGAGCCAATTCCTTGAAAGACACAATCTGTCAAAACTCATACAAGGAGAAAAAGACTATTTCCATTAAATAAATTGAATCAATAATTAATAACCTTCCAAAATAGAAAGCACCAGGCCCAGATGGGTTTACTGGTAAATTCTACCAAACACTTAAGGAAGAGACTATGCCAATTCTCTACAATCTCTTTCAAAAGATAGAAGCAGATGAATACAGGGAATACTTCCTTACTCAATCTATGAGGCCTGCATTACCCTAACACTAAAACTATACAATGACATTACAAGAAAAAAAGACTATAAATCAATATTTATCATGAACATATCAATAGATGCAAAATCCTCAACAAAACATTAGCAAATAAAACCTAATGATGTGGGCTTCCCTGGTGGCACAGTGGTTGAGAATCTGCCTGCCAATGTAGGGGACACGGGTTCGAGCCCTGGTCTGGGAAGATTCCACATGCCACGGAGCAACTGGGCCCGTGAGCCACAATTGCTGAGCCTGCAAGTCTGGAGCCTGTGCTCCGCAACGAGAGGCCGCGATAGCAAGAGGCCCGCGCACCGCAATGAAGAGTGGCCCCCACTTGCCGCAACTAGAGAAAGCCCTCGCACAGAAACGAAGACCCAACACAGCCATAAATAAATAAATAAATAAATAAAATTAAAAAAAAAAAACCTAATGATGTATAAAAAGAATTATACATTATGACCAAGTTAGATTTAACCCAGGTATGCAAAGCTGGTTTAACCTTCAATATCCATCATATCAACAATATAAGAATAAAGATCACAATATCATACCAAAAGATGCAGAAAAAGCATATGACAAAATTCAACAGTCATTCATGATAAAATTCTAAGGAAGAGAGGGGAACCTCCCTCAACTTCATAAAAAATGTCTATATAAAACCTCCACCTAACATCATACTTAATGGTGAGAAACTAGAAGCTTTCCCACTAAGGTCAGAAACAAGGTAAAGTCTCCTCTCACCACTACTTTTAACATTGTACTGGAAGTCCTAGTTAATGCAGTAACACAAGAAAAGGAAATAAGAGGTACACTGACTGGGGGAAGAAATAAACTGTCTTTGTTTGAAGATGACATGAATGTCTATGTAGAAAAATCTTAAAGAATTGCCAAAAAAGAACCTTCTGAAACTAGTAAACAATTAAAGCAAGGTATCAGGATACAAGGTTATACCAACACTCCCAAAAATGAAATATTTAGGTCTAACAAAAATGTACAAATATATATGAGGAAAACCACAAAATTGTGACAGAAGAAATCAAGGAAGACTAAAGAAATGGAGACATAGTCCATGTTCATGGATAGGGAGACAATATTTTCAAGATATCAATTCTTCTCAATTTGATCTATAGATAGAACACAATCCCAGTCAAAATCCAAGCAAGTTATTTTGTGAATAACAACAAACTGATTCTAAATTTTATACGGAGAGGCAAAAGACCTAGAATGGCCAACACAATACTGAAGGAGAATAACAAAGTTAGAAGATTAAAATTATGTGACTTCAAGACTTACTACAAAGCTACAGTAATACAGTGTGGCATGGTTGAAAGAATAGAAAGATAGATCGATGGAACATAGTAGAAAGCCCAAAAAAAGACTCACACAAATGCAGTCAACTGATCTGTGACAAAGGAGCAAAGGCCATACAATGGGGAAAAATAGTCTTTTCAACAAATGATGGTGGAATAATTGGACATCTACATGCAAAAAAAAAAAAAAAGAACCTAGACACAGACATTTCACAAAATTTAATTCAAAATGGATCACAGACCTAAATGCAAAATGCAAAACTATAAAATTCCTAGAAGATAACATATGAGAAAATCTAGATGACCTTGTGTTTGGCAATGACTTTTTAGATATAATACCAAAGGCATGGTCCAGAAAAAATTAATAAGCTGGACTTCATTAAAATTAAAAATTTCTGCTCTGTGAAAAGCACTGTGAAGGGAATGAAAAGACAAGCCACAGACTGGGGGAAAGTATTTGCAAAAAAACACATCTGATAAAGGACTGTCATCTAAAATATACAAAGAACTCTTAAAACTCAGCAATAAGTAAACCACCAACCTGATTTTAAAATAGGCGAAAGACCACAGCAGTCACTTTACCAAAGAAGATATACTGATGGTAAACAGGCATATGAAAAGATGTGCCACATCATCTGTCATTAGGGAAATGCAAATTAAAATAATACTAAGATACTACTACATACTTATTAGAATGGCCAAAATCCATAACGCTGACACTAACAAATGCTTGTAAGGATGAGGAATCATAGGAACTCTCATTCGTTGCTGGTGGGAATGCAAAATGGTACAACCATTTTACATTTTGCATGGAAGACAGTTTGGCACTTCCTTACAAAACTAAACACACTCTAATCATACAATCATTCTCCTTGGTATTTTTCCAAATGAACTGAAAAACTTATGTCCACACCAAAATCTGTACACATGTGTTTATAGAAGCTTTATTCATAATTGCCAAACTTCAAAGCAACCAAGATGTCCTTCAGTAGGTTAAAGGATAAACAAACTGTGGTATATCCAGACAGGGGAATATTATTCAACACTGAAAATAAATGAGCTATCAAGCCATGAAAAGACATGGAGGAAACAAATGCATATTTCTAAGTAAAAGCAGCCAATCTGAAAAGGCTACATACAGCATGATTCCAACTATATGACATTCTGGGAAAGGCAAAGTATGGAGATCGTAAGAAATCAAAGGTTACCAGGGGTTTAGGGAGAGAGAGAGATAAATAGGTGGAGCACAGATGATTTTTAAGGCAATGAAACTATTCTGTATGATATTGTAATGGTGGATACATATCATTATAAATTTGTCCAAATCTATACAATGTACACCAAGAATGAACCCTAATGTAAACTATGGACACTGCATGATAATTATGTGCCAATATAGGTTCATCAGTGATAACAAATGGGCCACGTTGGTGGGTGATACTGATAATGGGGGAGGCTACACATGTATGGGGCAGGAGATATAAGAGAAATCACTGTACCTTCCACTCAAGTTTTGCTGTGAACCTAAAACTGCCCTACAAAAAATAAAAATAAGGTCTATTCTTAAAAAAAAAACACAGTCATCCTTCAAGAGAAATTGAGCTTCCCACACTTGCAAATACAGAATGCAAGTCAGCATATCGCAAGTCAGATGACTTGGAAACAAGTGTTGCCTTGGAGAATATATTATAGAAACATCTGTTAATATGGTATTTCTATGTCCGGGAGTGTGTGGTCTCAGTGACCTTATAATAAAAGACTTGCCAAGGTAAGCAGAAGGATGAGGGCAAGGGACCGAGAATAAAGCACAAGAAAGGAGTGGTGTTGAAGAACCCAGCCTCACTCTATGCTAGTCCACTCCCTTCCTCATCCTTCTTTTGTCTCATGAACAATTACTCTTATATCAGAAAAACCAAAGTAACAAATATTTATTGAGTGCTGTGTTTAGTGAAGTATTAAGGATTGCTAAGGTCAGGAAAAGGAGCATGAAGTATAAATCGGGCCAAGGTAAGAAGCAAGAATGACCACTATTGTTGCTCCATGTGACCTCAGATTAGGGTCCTGACATCACTGACCAAGGGTAGAACCAGATCAGAAACTAGAAATGGAGTTGAAAGTCAAACTTCTCATCAGACCTAAGGACATTTTCTACTTAAAAATAGAAACACGAGTGGGGCTTCCCTGGTGGCGCAGTCGTTGAGAATCTGCCTGCCAATGCAGGGGACACGGGTTCGAGCCCTGGTCTGGGAAGATCCCACATGCCGCGGAGCAACCAGGCCCGTGAGCCACAACTACTGAGCCTGTGCATCTGGAGCTTGTGCTCCGCAACAAGAGAGGCCGCGACAGTGAGAGGCCCGCGCACCACGATGAAGAGTGGCCCCCGCTCGCTGCAACTAGAGAAAGCCCTTGCACGGAAACGAAGACCCAACACAGCCAAAAATTAATTAATTAAGTTTTTAAAAAAAGAATAGAAACACGAGTTAGATTGAGGCTGAGCAAGAAAACAACTTATTAGAATTCTATGGTCAGAAACTGGTTATTTTGATGTCGTGATAGTTTTGAGAAAGCGGGGCTGTGAATTCCTAAGATTCTCAGTTCATTAGAAGTCTAAATTAAGCTTTCAAGTCTGCAAAGTCAGGGGAAAACCCTTCACATTAAAAGAAAACTTCTACCTTGTAAATGTTATGTTTAGTGTAGAGACACCAATATAGGGCTATTTAATACGGATAAGAATTTATAGAATTATAAACATATAAATATGGAAAGAAACCAAGAGGTGGAACATGTCAAACATCACTCCCAATGCAGGAAATCTTTCAACATTTTCAACCAAAGTTTATACAGCCTCTGCCTGATATATGCAGTGACAATGAGCTCACTCCTTTTATAGAAAGCTCAATATTCATCTTTGATTATCTACAGCAACAAACATTTCCTGTGAACTCTCGTTTGCCAGATACAACTCTAGGCACCGTAGATACAAGCATGTATAATAAATGTATTCCTTAAGTTGGACCCATTTCCATCTCTCTTTAACTTACATCTACTGCTCTTTATTCTTACAGCACCACATGGAAGAAGTCCTAAGTATTCACTTTATCCAATTAACCATTCCCTCATATGACTGTTTTGCAGAATGCCCATAATCTGAATGACTCCCATTTGCTGCTCTTACTGGGTAATATCCTGGACTAAAAACAATATTTCAGATTTTGCACAAGCACTTCAGAGCAAGGAAGAGTCAATACTTTCTTCACATGGAATATGGTTACTTCTAAGAGTTACAGGGTTGTTGTTTGTTTTTTTTTTTTTTTTAATAGTTATAGAATTTGTTAGGGACCTATTTAATGCATTCTAGAGTCAGGAACAATTAACATGATTTAAAAATCATAAGACATTATCCTAATATTAAAGCAAATCTAAGGTAAAAAGTGTTTTAAAGGTTAAAAGCACTATGTAAATATATACAGTGGTTATTATTATTAGATTCCATTATATAGCTTTATAATGTCAATTGGACTGGACTAGAACATGCCAAGATGACCAGGACTAGAGATGTAAATATAGGAATATTTTCCACCTTCGTGACAGCTGGGCCTATAAAAGTGTTAACAGTCTTTCACAGGAGTGAATGTTTAAAGAGTGAAAGCAAATTACATTTTTAAGATTAGTTTGCTAAGGTAAATAAATCACTGCATTTAAAAAGTTGAATATGTATATAAAAAAAGCTTTGACTGTAATTTCTTTCAGCTTTTGTGGATTTTATTGTTCTGAATGACAACATAATATGTACTTTGGCATGTTATTCTTTACCCAAACATTCTGCAAGGTCCTGGACTTCAGGAAGACTTTGTAACAGAGTCCTCAGTTTTAATTGCCCAGGGATTCCCCTGGAGCCCTTGAAAAATTATTTGATGGGGAAAATTTCTAAAAGTGAGAATTCTACTTCACAAGGGACAAGAAACATAATATTCTAATCAGATAGTAGAGGATCTCAACAAATGCTCATATTTCTCCCATTTGCAATTTTCCCCAAGTGTTCTGGCACTTGTTAAAAGTCAGAGTTAAGAGGCAGCAATAGGGCCAATTTGGCTGATCACATAAGAGTAGATTTTGCTAACTGCTGAGAAAGAGGGTGGTTCAACCATGAGAGTCCAAAATGATATATGTTGAAAATTTGTCAATATTTTCAAAAGCCAAGGAGAAAACATGTGAAACTGGATTTCAAACATAAACAAGACTGTATATTCACAACAATGAGAATTAGTTCTTAATCATAAGAATGATATATTAAAACAAATATAACTACCTAAAATATTGGTATTCAGAGATCACATTTATCAAGAAGCTTTATTTTTTCTATGGAAATGTACCGTAAAATCGATAAACAAAACAATGAGAGGACATTTTGGTTAGTAAGCAGGTAGTTCATGATGATCAAATATAAGTGGAAAGTAGTGGTAAATAATGCAAAAAAAAAGATTTAACCAATTCAAAAAGCATTTATGCTTGACTTTAGGTGTGCCTTTGCTCTAGAAAATTAATAATGGCATGCCCAGAGTTCTGGAACTCCTCAGTACTTCAAACTATATAAGGCAGACACACTGAAGATCTCCACACAGACAAAAACATTCTCTTCTCATCCTGTGTTTGACACTGATCATTTATTACCTCCTTTACACTTTCTAGGGTCAGCTTAACTTTCTGGCATTCATTTAATATTACTCTAATTCTTATTCAATATTGGTAAGAATTTATAGCATTTAATTTTATAAAGGTAGAGAGAAATTAAGAGATGTTCCTCTTGTTGGCCTCTCACCCCCACTTATTAAATACTTGCTCCACCACAGATTGCTCTGTGCTCAGGGGATGCTATACTCCCAAGCAACAGCAAAGTCCTGCCCTGTCCACATTGGGCTGACCTCCTATTACTTGTCACTGTGCTTTTGTTTTTTCTTGGGACCAGTGAAAAGAGTAATAAGCCACTACATCCAGAATCCTCTAAAACAGGTCTGAAGACGACATGGCTTAAGTTAACTGCAGGGAAAATGTGTACAATTAAAACATATGTTCCTTTTCCACTTTGTTAAACAATTAGCATATATCTACTGACAGGCATTTTTGTTTGTCTTTTTGCTTCCATACTCTCTGGACTAATTCTCCCTTCTGCGTGCAAATCTAAAAACAATATTTAAATTTCACTCTCTCAAATGCTGATAATGGCTTATTAAATCTAATCCAGACACTGTGTTACAGAATTTAAGGATTTCTATCAATTGACAACACATGCCTCTTCATGCCATACCCTGTTAAAATTCTAGTACATGCTCTTTGCCCCAATAAGTCAGATTTAGATAATTTAATATCTATGACAGTTTCACTGACCAGTAGGAATGATAAGCACACACTGCAACAGATAGGAAAATAAAACTGGGTCCCTGCATGGAAAAAAAAAAAAGCTTAAAGCATCCAAAAGAGACAAATCTTATTATTGTTTAACTTACTCTACAGATGTGCATCAACTGCCTGCTCTGTGCCAGGTACTGATCTAGATGCTGGTGACACACGAAGAACAAGAGGCACTCTTTATTTGAGAAGATTTTTTTCACTTATGATAATGTTTATACAATCCTGTATTCCTGTTGAAGAGAGTTTCAGAAATATCTCACAAAAGAAAAAGGAGCTTTAAAGACGATACTGACTACCATATGAGGTGTACATACAATTCTACAAGTTGCTACCTTAAACAAATGTTTTAACGTAGTATTCAGTTTCCTAGTATTGACAATTGCTTAAATAAGGAGATAAAAATTATGTATCCAAAATATTTCCTTCAATTTTTAATGCCCATTTTCTGTTTTTAATATATTTGCCTCACAACTTAATTACTAGTATATAATATTAAAAACTACATATACCATATATAATCTCACATATAGAATCTAAAAATGTTGAATTCATAGAACCAGAGAGTAGAATGGTTGTTGCCAGGGACTGAGGGGAGAGGGAAATGGAGAGATGTTGGTCAAAGTGTAAAAACTTTCCATTTTAAAAGGAATAGGTTCTGGGGATCTACTGTGCAGCATGATGAATATAATTAATAATACTGTTTTGTATACTTGTAATTTGCTAAGAAAGAAGATCTTAAGTGTTCTCATCACATGTGCACACACACACAAAATGTTAACTATATGAGGGGATGGATGTTAATTAGATTGTGGAATATTTTGCAATATATATCAAATCATCACATTATACACTTTAAATATATACAATTTTTATTTCTCAACTATACATCAATAAAGCTGGGGGAGAAAAAAAAACCTATATGCGTCCCAAGCAAACAAAAAAAACAGTAAGTATGAAAGACTACGTTGTGATTACATCTTGTTTTCTCTGGCAGAGTGAACTAGCTATGGCACAATTTCCTTTGGTAGAGATTGTTCCAAACTTCCTTTAAAAATCGGCTTTCAATATTTCATGTCAGTGATGTCTATTCAAGAAGTGAAAAATCATGTTTCAGGGGGTGGTCTCAAGATGGTGTGCTAGGAGGACGTGGAATTCGTGTCTCCTCACAACTAGGGCACCTACCAGGCACTGGTGGGGGATCACAGACACCTAAGGGGACGGGAGGAACCCCCAGCAACCGGCTTGCAGGATCTTGGTTCCCAAGCCAGAGGTCAGGCCTGAGCTCCTGTGATGGGAGCTCTGAGTCTGAACTGCTGGACTAATAGAGAACCTCAGACCCCAGGGAATATCAGTCAGATTGAGGCCTCCCAGAGGTCTTCATCTCAGCACCAAGACCCAGCTCTATCCAACTGCCTGCAAACTCGAGGGCTGAAAGTTTCAGGCCAAACAACAAGTAAGAGAGGAATACAGCACCACCCATTGGGAAAAAAAAAATTTTGTTACAGGTGAAGGAGCAAGGTAAAAACCTAAAAGACCAAATAAATGAAGATGAAATAGGCAATCAACCTGAAAAAGAATTCAGAGTAATGATAGTAAAGATGATCCAAAATCTCATAAACAGAATGAAGAAAATACAAGAAACAGTTAACAAGTATCTAGAAGAACAAAGAGCAAACAGTTATGACTGAAACAAAGAGCAAACAATGACTGAAATTAAAAGTACCCTAGAAGGAATCAATAACAGAATAACTGAAGCAGAAGAACAGATAAGTGAGCTGTAAGATAAAATGGTGGAAATAACTGCCAGGGAGGATGATAAAGAAAAAAGAAGGAAAAGAATTGAAGACAGAGACTTCTGGGACAACATTAAATGCACCAAAATTTGAATTATAGGGGTCCCAGAAGAAGAAGAGAAAAAGAAAGGGTCTGAGAAAATATTTGAAGAGATTATAGTTGAAAACTTCCATAACATGGGAAAGGAAATAGTCAATCAAGTCCAGGAAACACAGAGAGTACCATACAGGATAAACCCAAACAGAGACATTCTGAGACACATACTAATCAAACTATCAAAACTTAAATGCAAAGAAAAAATATTGAAAGCAGCAAGGGAAAAACAACAAATAACATACAAGGGAATACCCATAAGGTTAACAGCTGAGTTTTCAGCAGAAACTCTGCAAGCAAGACGGGAATGGGAGGACATACTGAAAGTGATGGAAGGGGAAAACCTACAACCAAGATTACTCTACCCAGCAAGGATATTGTTCAGATTCAACGGAGAAATTAAAACCTTTACAGACAAGCATAAGCTAACAAAATGCAGCATCACCAAACCAGCTTTACAACAAATGCTAAAGGCACTTTTCTAGGCAGGAAATACAAGAGAAGGAAAAGACCTACAACAAACCCAAAACAATTAAGAAAATGGTAATAGGAACATACATATCGACAACTACCTTAAAAGTAAATGGATTAAATTATCCAACCAAAAGACATAGACTTGCTGAATGGATACAAAAACAAGTCCTGTACATAAGCTCTCTACAAGAGACCCACTTCAGACCTAGGGACACATACAGACTGAAAGTGAGGGGATGGAAAAAGATATTCTATGCAAACGGAAATCAAAAGAAAGCTGAAGTAGCAATTCTCATATCAGAAAGAATAGACTTTCAAATAAAGACTATTACAAGAGACAAAGACGGACACTACATAATGATCAAGGGATCAATCCAAGAAGAAGATATAACAATTGTAAATATTTATGCACCCAACATAGCAGCACCTCAATACATAAGGCAAATCCTAACAGTCATAAAAGGGAATTCAACAGTAACACAATCATAGTAGGGGACTTTAACACCCCACTTTCACCAATGGACAGATTATCTAAAATGAAAATATATAAGGAAACAGAAGCTTTAAATGACACATTAAACAAGATGGACTCCAGTGATATTTATAGGACATTCCATCCAAAACAACAGAATACACGTTCTTCTCAAGTGCTCATGGAACATTCTCCAGAATAGATCACATCTTGGGTCACAAATCAAGTATGGTAAACTTAAGAAAACTGAAATTGTATCAAGTATCTTTTCTGACCACAATGCTAAGATACTAGCTATCAATTACAGGAGAAAAACTGTAAAAAATACAAACACGTGGAGGTTAAACAATACCCTTCTAAATAACTAAAAGATCATGGAAGAAATCAAAGAAGAAATCAAAAAATACCTAGAAACAAATGACGATGAAAACACAATGACCCAAAACCTATGGGATGCAGCAAAAGCAGTTCTAAGAGGGAGGTTTATAGCAATACAATCCTACCTCAAGAAACATGGAAAAATCTCAAATAAACAACCTAAATGTACACTTAAAGCAATTAGAGAAAAAAGAACAAAAAAACCCAAAGACAGCAGAAGGTAAGAAATCATAAGTATCAGATCAGAAATAAATGAAAAAGAAATGAAGGAAATGATAGCAAAGATCAATAAAACTAAAAGCTGGTTCTTTGAGAAGATAAACAAAATTGATAAACCACTAGCCAGACTCATCAAGAAGAAAAGGGAGAAGACTCAAATCAATAGAATGAGAAATGAAAAAGGAGATGAGATCAGAAATAAATGAAAAAGAAATTAAAGAGGGGCTTCCCTGGTGGTGCAGTGGTTGAGAATCTGCCTGCCAATGCAGGGGACACGGGTTCGAGCCCTGGTCTGGGAAGATCCCACATGCCGTGGAGCAACTAGGCCCATGAGCCACAACTACTGAGCCTGTGCATCTGGAGCCTGTGCTCCGCAACAAGAGAGGCCGCGATAGTGAGAGGCCTGCACACCGCAACGAAGAGTGGCCCGCGCTTACTGCAACTGGAGAAAGCCCTCGCACTGAAACAAAGACCCAACACAGCCATAAATAAATAAATAAATAAATAAATAAATAAAATTTTAAAATAAAAATAAAAATAATGAAAAACTAACATTTAAAAAAAAAGAAATTAAAGAAACGATAGCAAAGATCAATAAAACTAAAAGCTGGTTTTTTGAGAAGATAATCAAAATTGATAAACCATTAGCCAGACTCATCAAGAAAAAAGGGGGAAAGACTCAAATCAACAGAATTAGAAATGAAAAAGGAGAAGTAACAACTGACACTGAAGAAATACAAAGGATCATGAGAGATTACTACAAGCAACTATATGCCAAAAAAATAGACAACCTGGAAGAAATGGACAAATTCTTAGAAAAGCACAACCTTCCGAGACTGAACCAGGAAGAAATAGAAAATATAAACAGACTGATCATAAGCACTGAAATAGAAACTGTGATTAAAAATTTTCCAACAAACAAAGCCCAGGACCAGATGGCTTCACAGGCGAATTCTATCAAACATTTAGAAAAGAACTTACACCTATCCTTCTCAAACTCTTCCAAAGTATAGCAGAGGGAGGAACACTCCCAAACTCATTCTATGAGGTCACCATCACCCTGGTACCAAAACCAGACAAAGATATCACAAAAAAAGAAAACTACAGGCCAATATCACTGATGAACATAAATGCAAAAATCCTCAACAAAATACTAGCAAACAGAATCCAGCAGCACATTAAAAGGATCATTCACCATGATCAAGTGGGGTTTATCCCAGGAATGCAAGGATTCTTCAATATACACAAACCAATCAATGTGATAAACCATATTAACAAATTGAAGGAGAAAAACTATATGGTCATCTCAATAGATGCAGAACAAGCTTTCGACAAAATTCAACACCCATTTATGATAAAAACCTCCCAGAAAGTAGGCATAAAGGGAAATTACCTCAATATACTAAAGGCCATATATGACAAACCCACAGCCAATATCGTTCTCAATGGTGAAAAACTGAAACCACTTCCACTAAGATCAGGAACAAGACAAGGTTGCTCACTCTCACCACTATTATTCAACATAGTTTTGGAATTTTTAGCCATGGCAATCACAGAAGAAAAAGAAAATAAAGGAATCCAAATCGGAAAAGAAGTAAACCTGTCACTGTATGCAGACAACATGATACTATGCATAGAGAATCCTGAAGATGCTACCAGAAAACTACTAGAGCTAATCAATGAATTTGGTAAAGTAGCAGGATACAAAATTACTGCACAGAAATCTCTTGCATTCCCATACACTAATGATGAAAAATCTGAAAGAGAAATTAAGGAAACACTCCCATTTACCACTGCAACAAAAAGAATAAAATACCTAGGAATGGGCTTCCCTGGTGGCGCAGTGGTTGAGAATCTGCCTGCTAATGCAGGGGACACGGGTTCGAGTCCTGGTCTGGGAAGATCCCACATGCCGCAGGGCAACTAGGCACGTGAGCCACAACTACTGAGCCTGCGCAGTCTGGAGCTTGTGCTCCACAACAAGAGAGGCCATGATAGTGAGAGGCCCATGCACCGCGATGAAGAGTGGCCCCCACTTGCCGCAACTAGAGAAAGCCCTCGCATAGAAACAAAGACCCAACACAGCCCAAAATAAATAAATAAATAAATAAATTAAAAAAAAAAAAACCTAGGAATAAACCTACTTAAGGAAACAAAAGATCTGTATGCAGAAAACTATAAGACACTGATGAAAGAAATTAAAGATGATACAAACAGATAGATATACCATGTTCTTGGATTGGAAGAATCAACATTGTGAAAATAACTATACTACCCAAAGCAATCTACAGATTCAGTGCAATCCCTATCAAACTACCAATGGCATTTTTCATAGAACTAGAACAAAAAATTTCACAATGTATATGGAAATACAAAAGACCCTGAATAGCCAAAGCAATCTTGAGAAAGAAAAATGGAGCTGGAGGAATCAGGCTCCCTGACTTCAGTCTACAAAGCTACAGTAATCAAGACAGTATGGTACTGGCACAAAAACAGAAATATAGATCAATGGAACAGGCTAGAAATCCCAGAGATAAACCCACGCACCTACAGTCACCTTATCTTTGATAAAGGAGGCAAGAATATACAATGGAGAAAAGACAGCCTCTTCAATAAGTGGTGCTGGGAAAACTGGACAGCTACATGTAAAAGAATGAAATTAGAACACTTCCTAACACCATATAGAAAAATAAACTCAAAATGGATTAAAGACCTAAATGTAAGGCCAGACACTATCAAACTCTTAGAAGAAAACATAGGCACAACACTCTATGACATAAATCACAGCGAGATCCTTTTTAACCCATCTCCTAGAGAAATGGAAATAAAAACAAAAATAAACAAATGGGACCGAGTGAAACTTAAAAGCTTTTGCACAGCAAAGGAAACCATGAACAAGATGAAAAGACAATCCCCAGAATGGGAGAAAATATTGGCAAATGAAGAAAATGACAAAGGATTAATCTCCAAAATATACAAGCAGCTCATGCAGCTCAATATCAAAAAAACAAACAACCCAATCCAAAAATGGGCAGAAGACCTAAGTAGACATTTCTCCAAAGAAGACATACAGATTGCCAACAAACACATGAAAAGATGCTCAACATCACTAATCATTAGAGAACTGCAAATCAAAACTACAATGAGGTATCACCTCACACCAGTGAAAATAGCCATCATCAAAAAATCTGCAAAAATTAAATGCTGGAGAGAGTGTGGAGAAAAAGGAACCCTCTTACATTGTTGTTAGGAATATAAATTGATACAGACACTAAAGCGAACAGTATGGAGGTTCCTTAAAACACTAAAAATAGAGCTACCATATGACCCAGCAATCCCACCACTGGACATATAGCCAGAGAAACCATAATTCAAAAAGAGACATGCACCACAATGTTCACTGCAGCTCTATTTACAATAGCCAGGACATGGAAGCAACCTAAGTGTCCATCAACAGATGAATGGATAAAGAAGATGTGGCACATATATACAATGGAATATTACTCAGCCATAAAAAGAAACGAAATTGAGTTATTTGTAGTGAGGTGGAATGACCTAGAGTCTGTCATACCGAGTGAAGTAAGTCAGAAAGAGAAAAACAAATACCATATGCTAACACATATATGTGGAATCTATAAAAAAAAAAATGGTTCTGAAGAACCTAGGGGCAGAACAGGAATAAAGATGCAGATGTAGAGAATGTACGTGAGGACACGGGGAGGGGGAAGGGTAAGCTGGGACGAAGTGAGAGAGTGGCATTGACATATATACACTACCAAATGTAAAATAAATAGCTAGTGGGAAGCAGCCACATAGCACAGGGATATCAGGTCGGTGCTTTGTGACCACCTAGAGGGGTAGGATAGGGAGGGTGGGAGGGAGATGCAAGAGGGAGGGGATATGGGGATATATGTATACATATAGCTGATTCACTTTGTGATACAGCAGAAACTAACACACCATTGTAAAGCAATTATACTCCAATAAAGATGGTAAAGTAAATGAATAATAGAAGTTCATAGTCACTGAAAACAAAAAAGAAAACTATAGACCAATATCACTTGTGAATATCAATGCAAAAGTACTAAATAAAATGTTAGCAAATATAATTCAACACTATGTTACATAAAACTACATGACCAAGCGGGATATTCTCAAGGAATGACAGATTGGTTGAATATTAGGAAATCCATTAAGATAACAAACCATCTAAATAGATCTCAGGAGAAAAAAAGGTATGATTTTTTCATAAATGCTGAAGAAATGAAACCTCTGAAATATTCCATAGTCCAATTTTTTGCATTTTTAAAATATTTTATTGTAGTTGATTTACAATGTTGTGTTAATTTCTGCTGTACAGCCAAGTAACTCAGTTATACATATATATATTCTTTCTCATATTCTTTTCCATTATGGATTATCACCAGATATTGAATACCTGTGCTATACAATAAGAAGGACCTTATAGTTTACCCATCCTATATATACCAGTTTGCAGCTGCTAATCCCAACTCCCAGTCCTTCCCTCCCCCATGAAACAGTCCATGATCAATTCTTGATTTTTTAAAAAATCAATAGGAATTTATTGATGCCTTTTTAACATGATAATATGTAACCTAGTCCTAAAGTCAGCATCTTATTTAATGAGGAAACACTAAAGGCATTTATTCTAAGATAAGGAACTTGTTAAGGATGCTATCTTGAACACTGTATTAGAGATATTGAATGCATTTAAACAAGAGAAATCAGTTAGAGGAAAAGAATTGGTAAAGAAGATGGTATTATAGTTTTCTAATCCTAGAAAACACAGAAAATCAATGATAAAACTACCTCAAACAATAAGAACTCAATAAGGAAGTAGGATAAAATATTAATATACAGAAATCTATAACATTCATATATGCAAATAATCAAATTGTGTAAAAGTAGAAAAATTATCATGACAAAAAGATTAAGTATTTTAAAATAAGCAAAAGATGTACAAAACAATAAGAAAATGTATACAGCTACTAAAAGACAAAGTGTAAACTTGAACAAAAAGAAAGGTATTCACTGTTCTTGGATGGAATGAGTCAACATCATAAAGATATCACTTATCTCTAAGTTAATTTATCAATTTAAAAATAGGAAAATACTAAAAAGGAAAATTTAAGAAGGTCTCTAATTGGGTAAGGTTTTAAAACACACTAGGATGCCTCTGTAAGGAAAAGAATGTGTTACTAACATGAACAGACAATCAGACCACTGGAACAGAATAGAAAGACTCAAACATCACTGGGAGACATTTCTCCATGGGTCTCTCACATTTCTGTATGTCATACATCAGCTTCTATTTCAGACTATCTTTCAAGTATATTTATATAGCAAATAGCCTTGGAAGACAGAGATAGTGTCTCCCTCCAGGACAGAAAGCAGATTTGTTTCTTGATCAGTAAAATAATGTCTTATATAAGTGAATGTATTTGAATATACTGACAAACGTATACTTCTGGCAGTTTGGGGACGAGTCAGTGAAAGAAACATAGAAAATGAAAGCAGACTAATATAATTATTATTTCAAGGAAAACAAAATATAATAAAGAAAATATTATTCAATATATACCTCATTTGTAAATGATATTTACAAAATCATAATTTATAAATAATAAGTACTGGTTTAAACAAATCAGTGTCTGCTTAATTTAAGCAATATGTGTGTACTATTTCGATTAAAGCCTTAAATAAAAGCAGTTTATTTATGAGAAATCTGGTACATAGGCATAACCTAAAATTATTACTCAAAAAAGCGAACATCTCCTTATAAAAGAAATTTCTCTAAGCTGACCACGAAGAATGAACTTGTCATTAAAACCAGAATCTGTAGATTTTTTTTGTGATCTTTATTCTCATACACAACTGTAATAGTATGTTAATATGATCTCTTGCAAACATTTTTACAATGTGTATTGAGTCTAAAATGTTTTTATTCATTTTAGTCATTAATTCTATTTTTAAAATTTACTATGAAGACACCATCTTAGCAATAACTGTTTTGTTATTAATAATAGCAAAAAAATTAGAAAAATCCTCAAGGTAAAGGAATAACATAGTACCTAATTATAGCTTTCTTGATGAAATTATATGGAATTGTTTAAAAATATGACTGAAAAGATGTCAAGTTATATGGAATATGCTTGTGATATGATGCTGTTTTAGAAATTTTTATTATAACATTTCTTTACCTTGAGAATAAAAAGTATATAAACAAAAAAAGGCCCTCCCCCAAAGTACCATATTTTCAATGTAACCTCTCTTTGCAATAGCATCCCTCTCCTGGTAATTAAAAATATTATAAAGTATAATATTATATTATTATGTATAGTCAAATGAGATCTTTTATTATGAGTTAACTTTATTTCTCCTATACTTCATTGCTTAGAATAATCTCCCCTGAACTTTCTCCTCTCACTACTTAAGCAAGCTTTCAGGTATAAATTTTTAAATTATAAATTCTTTATCCTTATATGCAAGGGTGATATTTTTTAAATGTTTTTCAAATAGTACAGCACATGACATCAAAGAAGGCACTGACCAACTGTAGCATGTGATGGCTATTAAACAGTATGACTGCAGTGACCTTTACTGGCTCATTATAGTTTCAGCCTCCAGGTAGGGTAACCATACAACTCTGTTTACTCAGTAGAGTCCTAGTTTATACCTGCTTTCCTAGAACAATCAACAATGTACACTTTCATTCTCAAGTGTCCTAGGTAAATGATAAATTATATTGTCTCCCTGACTTGCATATACAATGACATAAATGATTCCTTTGGAATATCAACTACCATAGCTCTACTTTCATTGAGAACTGGATGACAAATATTTCCATTTTAGCCTTCTGGCATATGCCAGGAATCAAAATTTCTATTTTCATTAACATCAGAAATCTTGATGTGCATTCTTGACCATACCCAAAACCATTCTACCTCTGCAGAAAAGTAGAAAATTTGCACACGGGGTCTGTAAGAATCCTGGAATACTGTATTTGAAGAAGAATGTGGTTAAAGCCTTCTCTCCTGAACCAAAAGTATGAAGATATAACTTACTTGGGCAATTCTAAGGACATACATCAGTCATATAGCTTTCCTGTTAGAAGACATCTACAGTGACTCCCGAGGAACTATTACGTGTGAGTAGGCAAGCCTCTCTGTGAGTCCAGTAGATTGCGTGATCCATAAAATGCACTTCCGGATAGCTGAAAGTAGATGGAGTGGCCACAGAAGGCATCACGGAAGAGGCACAGTTTGAGCCAGGGTTCCAAGTGTACATGAGGTCCACAGTGATTACAGGGGAGTTTGCCAGGGCAAGGCTGGCTGCTTCCCAACAGGCCTCACAGAGTGATATTCTTTACCTGCATAGATTCACAACAGCTGAAAAACTGCCCTGCAGATTTACACGCCTAGTAACTTGATTTTGTCAGCATTCCGAAAGCAAATCCACTTCTCAAGAACAAGCTCACATTATCCAAGCTCCTGAGGTAAATAAATAAAACCAGAATGTAACTTAATTTATATTGTGAAATAATTGTTACAGGGACTAAAATACTTGAAGCTCATATGAGCAACACATTTTGTCCTTGTAGGCACAAACATGGAAAAGACAAATGATAATCAGAAGGTTATTTAATAAATGTGGAATCAAAACAAAAAAGTTAGATGAATCCTAAATTTTAATGGCATTAAGCTCAGACAGCTGATGAATTCATCTTAAAAAAGGAGTAAGCTTGCCAAAGGAGTCAATATACTCGAAGTCTGTTGGCTTAGTGTCCTTTTCTCCTGGACAATGTTTGGATGGAAATTGCCAAATATGCCTTCGTGAGTTTTTTTTTAAGGCTTCCATGACTAACCAAGTTACATCAAATTGAGACATTCTTTCTTTGGATATCTTAATGCTCTATATCCAATTGCACTCATTATACAGCCAGTAAAGCCTTGCTTCTTTTGCCATTTTTAATTTTTTTAATTGGATAAATTATAGTGTACATGAATATTTTTAAAAGGGGAAACTCCTTGAAACCCTTTCAAAATATCACTGCCCTTCCCAGAAATGTACTCACATACATATAAACACATGTGTATTTAGGCGTATAAGAAATTCTACCTTGGTTTCTTTCCTTAAAATTAAATTAAATCCTAATCCTTTCACTTATTTAGGCTAGAAGGATGTTTAATCCTGATAACTGAGGCTTGCCCATCCCATTCCCATCCCAGGACTCTTGCCCTCTTTGGTTCCTGCTGCCACAGTCATTTTTCATGGTAGCCCCCCTCCAAGGAGGGCCACACCTTCAGAGTTCTGAAGGAGGTTAACTGTGGATTTTTACAACATTGCAATCTCATTCCACCAGGATTTTAAGTTCACTAGCTCTACCTCTTTTCACTTCCCAATACCCTCCTGATTTCCCCCACCTCCTCCCTTACCTAGCTTATATTGTATGATTCATTATTTTAACTATTCTTTGCATATCCTTGGGGTTTTCATCTCCCTTATCCGGCCTTCATTCCATCTCACCTGGATAGCCCAAACTGTGAAAAGCCACCATTCTACCCCGCTAGTTACACCTAGGTAACCGTGCAAATAGCTGAAGAAAACCAGAAAATTATACTGGCCTACTTAAATTTATTACCACGAAGTCTCAAACGTCCTGTTAGTGCTACCTGGTGACTATACTACATTTTTTAGTCAATTCACATTTCATTCATCCAAAATAATTATTTCACTCCTTTCTTCTCTCAAAATTTCAAAACCCTATACTACTACTTTACTCTTAGCTGATCACCTTGCTTTTATTTTTTTCACTTAGAAAAAAATAAAAATTTCAAGGGGGAAATTTTATATCTTTCAACATTAAATCCACCAGCTTACATGTCTTTAAGCCCCAACTATTCTTTTCATCTTATTAGAATGGATAAATAGACTTTATTCCTAAGACCCAATGGTCTGCCTGAGTTTCTTTCCTCATTTCTCTTACAGTCTCAAATACTGCTTCTTGCCATCACCCTCCCTCTCTTGTATCATCATTTTTTCCTCCCTATGGATCATTCCCATCAACAAAAAACATGCTCCATTTCTTTGCTCTCCTTTTCAGGAAAAAAAAAACTCATAAGTATTATTTACATACATTATTTTCACTTTGTATCCTAGCTGCACCCCTCCACTGAAACAGCTCTGTTCAAGTTCAAAGTCTTACACATCCAACAGTCAGATCTCAGTCTTCATCCAGTTTGACTTCTTAGTATCATTTGTAACCACTGATAATTCCCTTCTCGCAGTGCCCTCCCTTATGTGCTTTCCTAACACTGTTTCCCTAGCCAACAGTCTGCACCAGCTACTTCCTTTGTCAGACTTCTTTGCTGGATCTTCCTGCTCTTCCTAACCCCTACATATTGAAATGCTCCAGAACTTAGTCCCCAAGCCTCTTCTTTTCTCCTTTTACAATAACTTTCTGGGTGATCTCACCAAATTTCATATTTTTAGAGTCACATATGACCAGTTCTAAGTTTTTATACCTAGCCCTATTTTTGCTACTAAACTCCTCCAACATACCAGGCTTGTTCCCACTTCAAGGCCTTTTGCAATCAATATTCCTTTGGCAAGAATGTTCTTTCTTCCCTTATATTGGTGTAGTTCATTCCCCCATTTCATTCAGCTTCTTAGTCTAATTTCACCTGCTCAGACAGACCTTCCCCTGACAACTCTATCATAGCAAATCCTGCCACTCTCTACAACCTTAATGTACTGGATTGTTTCCAAAGATGGATACAATAATTCCTCCTGTGGAATCTGCCCTTTAGTGATATAGTTTTACCACTCTTCTGATCAAGCGGTAAAAGCTATTTCCCCTCCCTATAAATATGGACTAGCCTTGTGACTTCCTTTGACCAATAGTATGATGAAAGTGATGCTGTGTGATTTCCAGGCCTAAATCTTAGGAGCTTCTCTTTTGGCTCTCTTGGAAGCCAGTCATCATGTGAAGAATCTCAGTCTAGAATACTGAATGATGAAAGACCCCATGGAGAGGCCAATGAAGAACTGAGTTACCTTAGCCAACAGTCAGCACCAGTCCCCCTGGGGTGTGTGTGTGTGTGTTGCCATCTTGGGTAGTCCAGTCCCAATAGAGCTTTCTTCCTAGGTGTAGGCATGTAAATGACCGCAGACACCTTAAGGGATTTTTTTTCCCTGATTCTATATCATGCTTAAACTCTAAACAATTAACCACTCTGTTCACAAATAAGTAAAATAAAATAATTTCAGAAGAGCTTTTGTGGAGGAGTTTAGGATTCTTACTTACTGGATTGTTAACATGGAATATGTATTGTGGGATGTACTTAGAAACTTCTTTCAGCCAAGAAAACAATGCTATCAAAGCTGTCAATCATTTCATTATCTTAGCATCAGGAGAGAGAAATATAGAAAAGATTTTGACAAATATAATAAAGAGCAAGTATTCAAAATATAAAGTGATGGTAGATCAAATCAAAAGACTAAATAGATTTTTTAGATTTTATTTCACATTATTTGGAATGATATTTACATTTTTATCAACTAAAAACCTCAAAAATAATTATTTTTTTCAAAAAACAAAGTGCTTATATGTTTACAATATCCTACTGTGAATTTTGTCTGCTCTTAGATTTCTTTTTTTTAAAATTTATTTATTTAATTTATTTATTTTTGGCCGCGTTGCGTCTTCATTGCTGCGCACAGGCCTTCTCTAGTTGCGGCGAGCGGGGACTACTCTCCTTTGCAGTGTGCGGGCTTCTCCTTGCAGTGGCTTCTCTTGTTGCGGAGCAGGGGCTCTAGGTGCATGGGCTTCAGTAGTTGTGGCACGCGGGCTCAGTGTTTGTGGCTCACTGGCTCTAGAGAGCAGGCTCAGTAGTTGTGGAACATGGGGTTAGTTGCTCTGCAGCATGTGGGATCTTCCCCGACCAGGGCTTGAACCTGTGTCCCCTGCATTGGCAGGTGGATTCTTAACCACTGCGCCACCAGGGAAGCCCCATTCCCTGTTCTTAGATTTCTATTTAAACATAAATTCAGCCATAACCAATTACTGTCAATTCTGGAATTTTAAAGATTCCAATAGCTGGTAGTATTTACTGAGAAAAATCAACACAAAGTTAGTGAAATAGTTTGCCTATTTATGGAATAAAATCTCACTTCAGTTACTCAACTTATTTTAGAAATCTAATTGTAAGTTAACACTATAATTTTATGAATCCATTCATCTTATGAATGTCTTCATAAGATATTGATTTAAATATTTCCTTGAACCTTTTTATACCAGCATATACTTTGAGATAAGACTCTGTCCCCCACTGCTATTTTTTTTTTTTTAGTATAAAATTTTTTCTAGCATGTTGGCTGCCTAGATTGGATTCCCCAGAAAGCAGACTCTGAGACAAACTTTAGTGTGCAGAATGTTTAATAAGAAGTGTTCTTGGGGGCTTCCCTGGTGGTGCAGTGGTTAAGAATCCGCCTGCCAATGCAGGGGACAGGGGTTCGAGCCCTGGTCTGGGAAGATCCCACGTGCCACGGATCAACTAAGCCCGTGTGCTACAACTACTGAGCCTGCACTCTAGAGCCCGTGAGCCACAACTACTGAAGCCCACACGCCTAGAGCCTGTGCTCCGCAGCAAGAGAAGCCACCGCAATGAGAAGCCCGCACATAGTAACAAAGACCCAATGCAGCCAAAAATTAAAAAAATAAATTAAAAAAAAAAAGAAGTGTTCTTGGAACCAATACTTGTGCAGAGGTAGGAAGGTCACAGCTGGATTAGACAGAGGAAGAAGTTGAGCTACAATGCAGTCCTGAGAGCCTCAACTGACCCAAATGGGAGTTCTCAAATCATAAAGAACCTTCAAAAGGTCTCATGTTGGACCAGAATGAAAGATCATTATATTCATGCATCTATTTATCATTATTCGTGGACCACGACAGTCATGGGCCCACTCTCATACCTCCTATGGTACAGAAATCGGTCCGCTGGATAGACACGGTGTTATCAGGATTCCATGCTGGTGGATCAAACACTATGTAAACATAACTTAAATAGCAGTGCCAGCTGAGATCTGACAGGTAGGAAATGAAAACCCATTCCTGAAATGTCTGTTATTATTTTCAGAGCTCATCACTGGCCTTTCCAGGAAGGAAAGGTAACATTGGTATTATCTACTTGTCACCAAGTGGCCAGTTAGTGTCCTCAAGGCATGGTGCCATATCAAGGACTTAGTCTTGGCCTCTGTCACTGACAAGGTAGATATTTTGTGGCAATAGTAGGTAGACCAGTCTCAGTGTGTTGGAGCCCATGCTGCTGGATTCATACATAGCCTCCATCCCACCACCATGCCACTTCACTCATGTGCCCATTGTGCCAGCACCAGGGTAGCTGATGACAAATTCTGGCTTATGGCCAAGTATTTTCATCTACTTTGTTCTTCAGTGTTTCTTACCTGGTAGGTGTTCTCTGACTGGCATTAACATCTGATATGAAGATTTTCAAACTTCACACCTATTCCATACATACAACCAATGTCTCTGCCCCAGATCCTTGTCTTCAATTTTCCAATCTTTTTCCTTCCAGGTTCCTGAACCTGGTCACGCCATTTGCCACTAGCCATATACACATCTATATGTATACAGTCTATATGAATATATACATATCTATGTATATGAGTATGTATGAGTCTATACATATCTAACCTCAGGTCACTTCTTCCACAAAAACTGGATAACCAGGTGCACCATCCAAACCTATATCCACTGAAAGGCTTTTCCCTAACCACTGTCTGTCAAGACCACCCCTTGGTGGGGCTGAAGTACAGTTGCTATCTATTTGCAGCTTACACTCATATCCTGATCCAATCTCCCTGAGGCAGGACACCTCTAAGATGGCCTCTAGTGATCTCTGTCTCCTGATATTCACACTCTTGTGTAATCCCAATCCCCCTTGAGTGTACCCTTGATTATGGGCACGAACTATTGCTTCTAGTCAATAGAAAATGACAAACGTGATGGAATGACATGACACTTCCGTGATTAGAATGTATAAAAGAGTAACTTCTCTCTTGCTAGTAGACTCTGTCTTTTTCTGGCTTTGATTGAAAAAAAAAAAAAAAATTGCCATGTTCAAGAAGCTCCCATGGCAAGGAATTGAGGGTAGCCCCCAGGCAACAGCCAACAAAGAACTGAGGCCTTCATTCCAACAACCCTCTAGGAACTAAATTCTATCAAAAAACACAAAACGAGCTTAGAAAGGGATCCTTCTCCAGTTGATCCTTCAGATGAGACTCTAGCCCTGGACAATATTTGCAGTCTCATGAAAAACTCTGAAGGAGCAGACTCAGCTAAACCATGCCCAGATTCCTGAGCCACACAAATTGGGAGGAAATACATGTGTATTATTTTATGCTGCTAAGTTTTGGGACGATTTGTTACACAGCAAAGATTATTAGCATATTATCCATAAACTAAATAAAGGGTCTGTTTTAAAAATAAAAGTAGAAAGTTTACTTTGTATAGGAAAGTATAAAATGTAATAGAGGACTTTCAATTATAATCTAGAGGTGTTTCTTCTAAATTTCGTAGGAAATAGGGAACCACTGTAGATTTTATTACCCAGGAAGTGGTGGGATATTTTTCCTACTCTTTTAACATTATTAGTCTGGTTTTAGCATATCAAAAGGATAAAGGTGAGAACAGTTAGAATGGCATTATGCTTTTACAGACAAGGGAACATGAGAGTTTGAGCCAAGGTATAGCAATAAGAATGAAAAGAGAAAAGTTCAATGGAAGAGACTGTCTCAACATTCAACTGGTAGTATTAAATGTGGGAGATTAAGGAGGGAGAATAGTTTACCTGATTAGGCATTGATGACTGGGAAATTGCTGGCCCTCTAACAGGATGAAAAGAACAGAAAGAGTTGTTGTCTTAAAATCTTAAATATTGCTTTTTTTTTTAAGAAGAACTAACAGTATACAGAATTTTTTTATTATTGTTGTTTTTGTTGTATAACCAGAAGTTTAGAGGTGAGGATCTGGACCCTAGGAGATACTGATTTGGTAGATATCAATAAAACAAAAATAGTTTAAAAAGGAAACTAGAGAAAGAATAGATTTGGTTAAGGAAATAACTTGGAGAATTAATCCATATAAAAAGAAAAGATGAGATGTGAAAAGGGGAATAATCAAAGAGAATAAAAAGGTTGTAGGGCTTCTCTGGTGGCGCAGTTGTTGAGAGTCTGCCTGCTAATGCAGGGGACACAGGTTCGGGCCCTGGTCTGGGAGGATCCCACATGCCGCGGAGCAACTGGGCCCATGAGCCACAACTACTGAGCCTGCGCGTCTGGAGCCTGTGCTCCGCAACAAGAGAGGCCACGATAGTGAGAGGCCCGCGCACCGCGATGAAGAGTGGCCCCCGCTTGCCACAACTAGAGAGAAAGCCCTCGCACAGAAACGAAGACCCAACACAGCCAAAAATAAATAAACAAATAAAATTAAAAAAAAAAAAAAGGTTGTATTGCAAGAAAGCTAAGGGAGAAGGGAGAGTCATGAAGGTGGAGCTAAAAATTAGAAGGACTGAAAAAAGTTCAGTTACCCTGAAATTTACAGAAAGATTAATTTCGAAAGAGCAGTAAAGAGAGTAACTAGCTTACAAGAGGTCAGGGGTGAGAAGGTAAAAACTGGTGGCAGCAAATTTCCTTTTTTCAAAGAGTAGTTTTATGGAGTAACAGATCAAAAGGAGAACGTGGGGTGGGAGTCAGATAGGCAGAGGGAAGACGAGCTTTGAAGCCAGGAGATAGGAAGTTGCATTATCCCTTGTCAGATGGCTCCCACTTCAAAGGCATACTTACAAGAGATTGGGCTAGACCAGACTGGAGTTTAAGAAAGATGTAAACATTTAAAATAGCCCCTGTGATGAGTAAAGAGGAACATTCAGAACATCCTTAGTAGTGATGAAAATCCAGCTACATTTAAACAGCACATGTAACTCCCTTAGTTATGGCGGCAATCTACTAGATGACCACAAGCTCAAATAGAACCCCAAAATGGTAAACTTTCTGTTTTTCATTTGTCTCCTTTTGTTCATCCAAAGTCCACAAACAATTGACACATGAGAATCCTATTATTTCCGTAGTTCAGGCAAATATTACGTTATTTGCCATTCTTGGCTCGGACCATGCCTCCATGCCTTTGCTTATACTGCTCTCTCTGCCTGAAGTGAGCCTGCCCCCATATTTCAGCTCAAGCATGACATAATTTATGAAGCCTCTCTGCCATCTGTTTCTTAAACACTATAGAGCTGACCATATTCTCCATTACACTGTACCCTACACTTTCTTAATAAATAAAATCTGCTACAGAAATACCCTACTTTCAAATGTAATGTATTTTAGAAAATGTATACTAAAGTCAAATGTGGAAAAGCCAGATAACTGACTGAAAGTGTAAAGATGGAACAAACCCAGAAAAATAATAAACGTAGGTCTAATTACCTCTCTTGTTAGATCAGTGGTTCCAAATCCCCAACAAATATCACCATGCCTGTTGCTTATCTAAAAGTCAATTAATTTATCAATTAAGGCTTTCAGATTTTCGGGCTGGAATATCACAATACCATCTTTACCATTCTCAACAGTATCTTCTAATTTCAATGTATTTTACTCACATACCACCACTCTATATAAAATGATATGAATCATGTCACTTCCCTATTAAAAACTCCATAGTCTGGTATAGAAGGTCTTTCAATGCAATTGACTTTGGGGCCCCTCTCCCACCATCATTCCAATCAGTCGATGATACTGCCATACATCCAGAGCATTTTTTCACCAATTCATGCTTTCCCATTTTCTCAGATATCCTCCATTACCCATTCAGCCTTCTGAACTTGGAAAATTGTAACTCATCATTAAGGCCTGCTACACAGGTCACCACATCAGTGAATTCTTTCCTGAGACAACTTAGTTGCTCCATCCTCTGTGTTCCTTATGTTATCTTTAACTCTGAAAAAGTACTTGCATGGTACCAGTGTATTATAACTGATCTTTTTTCATAGGTTTCCCCCAATAGAACGGACATAATGTAAATGCACTTAGTAATCAATTCGAGTTCCCATTTTATTAATAAGAACAGAATAAAAGCATAAAGTTGATTATGGTGATTTTATTTAATTTGCTCAACTGAACCCCAATTATGTGCCTACCTTAGAATTAAAGTCAGACTATACTGTGGCAAACCTTTTATAGAACTTAAAGTTTAGTAAGGTAAACTCATATACAAATAAAACAAAAAACCTGCATAAAATGACAAATTGTTTTTAAATGTTGAGAAAAAGCATAATGGGACTTAAACTAGTTTAGATAAATCATAGAAAGCCTCTCTGAGTAGTTGACATTTATGCTAAGAACTCATGGGGAGAAAACCTATTTTTTAAGTTATGAAAGGAATTGGATAGAACCTTCCAAGCAGAAGTAACAACATATACACACTCCTAAGGCAGAATAAAGCTTGGCATACAGGAGAGAGAACAAATGTGGTGAAAGTTGGGAATATTTGAGGAGATGAAGGAATGGAGAGGTAGCCAAAAGCTATATAATTAAAGAATTTGTCCACCAAAGTAAGACATTTTGATTTTACTCCAGACATATTAGGAAGATATTTAAAACTTTCAACCTGGAAATTGATACATTCTAATTTACACTTTAAAGAATTTCTCCTGCTAGCCTTTGGAGAATACATTGGAGGTGGCAAGAACAGAAACAGGGAAAATAAGGAGAATATTGTGGATGCCCAGGTGAAAATGATTAATTTGGACCAGAGTCATAGAAATTGAACAGTAGAGACATAGGAATATTAGAGGTGGGCTTTCTCGAAGATGAAGAGGTTTTGATAATGGAATGGATGGGGGTTTAAAGGAGAGAAAAGTGTTAAGTTAGATCCCATACCATTAATCATTGTTCCCATTAAGCTTTATGTAGGACCTGTGCCTGTGGCTTACCTACAGCTGTGCCAATAGACAAAGGGAAAAAAATGTGATTGTCAGGAAAAATTGTCAGTGTATGTAGGCAACACTTTTCTTGAAATGAGGGGAAAAATAATCCCACATCTATCTCCCTCCACGCAACTCTCAATTTTGTAGTTAGGCAAACTTGAACTATAATTCTGCCTATGCCTTTACATGACATAAGACTTAGCTAGTCAAGTTATTTAACTTCTGTTACTCAAGTTACTCAGTCTGAAAACCAAGTGCAAACTTCCTATGTGCAGGGGTGTTGTCAAATTTAAAGGAAACAATATATATACATGAAGAACATAATGCAGTACCTTGCATATGGTAAGTACTTATGTTTATAACTCTTTTCAGTTGTAGGTGTTTCTTTAAAAAGTTTTTCATCATTATGTATTCATGTACTATGACTTTCATCTCTCCCAGCAATGTCACTACTCCCTGATAATAAAGCCAGTACATGCTCAGAAAAATCCTGTAGTCAGTCTATCATTATAAGTCTCAAAAAGCTAAAAGATATTGTGACAACTGCTTCAAAGAATGATTTTACATTTTAAAGGCACAACAGACTGTCAAGATATACTGGCATATTTTTCCATTGTACTGGTTATTAAACATGTCACAGGAAGTACAAATTGCCTTGGTGACATAAAATATTTCAATAAAATATCTTAAAAGATTGTTTCAGTTCCTTCTTAGGTATATTCATTTATTTTCTCTCTGTATATGAAACTGTCAGGTTATAAATATTCCCATTGTACTTATATTTTTGGTACAGTATTCATTCTTTGGAACTGGTAGAGGCCTGAAAGAAAATCAATCTATTCTAGCACAAAGCACATAGTCCTAGCATCTGTCACAAAGGTAAAATAGCAAAGATGACAGCATACAATAGTGGGGATAGAACATTTTAGAATCTTTCATCGCTCATAAAATCTTGAATAGAATTACACAAAACTGTCACACTTCCATATAACGCCTTAAAAATCTTTATGCTTTAGGATATCTGGGGTGTCAGAGCAAAATCAGAAGAATGATTACCATTGTGATCAAAAGAAATGATAAGCACAGAGTAGCTTCCCACTTTTCTCTTTTGCAAAAAGCAATTCTCGATTTAGAGAAATCAAAAGGTAACTGAGATCTCAGGATCAATATGGCGGAGGAGGAGGACACTGAACTCAACTCTCCAAACGAACTCATTAAACTACACCTACATATAGACTAACTTTTGCTGCAAACTAGCAGAAGGGCTCTTCGACAACCAAGGCTGTAAATAAAGATTCATATGGAGTCTGGTAGGAAGGGAGGAGAAGCGAGTTAGTCAGTATCTGCACCCCTAGCAGGGAACCCAGAGGAGAAGGGGGATATCACAGGCTCGGGCATCCTCCCTGGGGAGCAAGGGGTTCAAGCCACATATTAGACACCTCAGCCCTGGTGTCTGACACTGGGAAGACGAGTCCCCTTAGCTGGTTTGAAAACCAGTGGGGCTTACCAGAGGACTGTAATAAATTGAGACTCCACTCTTGTGCACAGACTTGCAAACAGACCGTGCACCTGCTCCAGCACCTCTTGCTCCAACACTGCTCCCCACTGAGGTGAAGGGAACAGAGCCAGCTCTGGCCCCAGCGCTGCCTCTAACCACAGCAGAGACCGCCATTTCCTGCACAAACATCCATGTGCATACTTGGTAGGGACTAAAATCAGTTCAGTAGTGTGGCCCCAATCCCTCTGGCTGGACTCAGCCTCTAACCAGGGATATACCCTTGGGGGAAAAAGTGAAACCAGCACGGAAGTGCAGCCCCAAGCCCTTAGACCCCATCCCTGCCCCTAACCAAAGCAAAGACTGCCATCACAACATGATGAAACCCAGCTCCCTCAGGGTTCCTGCTCCAGCCCCTTGGGCTATAACCTCACCCCCCTAGGGAGGTGACTGCCATTGAATATAGAAGCCTCATCTTACAGCTGATAATTTACCTGATGAAAAGTTCAAAGCAATGGTAATATGATTGATAACTGAACTTGGGAAAAGAATGGATGACCACAGTGAGAATTTCAATGAAGAACTAGCAAATATAAAAAAGAACCAGTCAGGCCACATGTGAAAGAATGAAATTCCAACATTCTCTAACACCAGATACAAAAATAAACTCAAAATTGAAAAGACCTAAATGTAAGACCAGAAACCATAAAACTCCTAGAAGAAAACTTAGGTGGACCACTATTTGACATAAACTGTAGCAATATTTTTTTGAATCAGTCTCCTAAAGCAAAGGAAATAAAAGCAAAAATAAATAAATGGGACCTAACTAAACTTAAATGCTTTTGTACAGCAAAGGAAACCATAGACAAAATGAGAACACCTTCTAAATGGGAGAAAATATTTGCAGATGATATGATTGATAAGGAGTCAATATTCAAAATGTATAAACAGCTCGTACAACTCAACATCAAAATAAACAATTTGATTATAAAATGGACAGAAGACTTGAATAGACAATTTTCCAAAGAAGACATATGAATGGTCAACAGAAACATGAAAAGATGTTCAACATCATTAATCATCAGGGAAATGCAAATCAAAACCACAATGAGATATCACCTCACACCTCTCGGAATAACTGTCACCAACAAGAACACAAATAACAAATGTTGGCGAGGATGTGGACAAAAGGGAGCCCTTGTACCCTGTAGTAGGACTCCCTTTTGTCCACATCCTCGCCAACATTTGTTATTCCACCTGTAGGTGGAATACGAATTGGTGTAGCCACTGTGGAAAATAGTATGGCGGTTTCTCAAAAAACTAAAAATAGAGCTACCATATGACCTAGCAATTCCACTCCTGGGTATACATCCAAAAATACAAAAACACTAATTTGAAAAGATACATGCACCCCAATGTTCATAGCAGGATTATTTACAATTGCCAAGATATGGAAGCAACTTAAGTGTCCATAGATAGATGAAGTGATAAAGAAGATGTGGAATATATACACAATGGACTACTACTCGGCCATTAAAAAAAAATGAACTTTGCCATTTACAGTAACATGGATGGACTTGGAGGATATTATGCTTAGTGAAATCAGTCAGAAAAAGACATCTATTATATGTTTTCACTTATATGTGGAATCAAAAAATAAAACGAATGAATGTAACAAAACAGAAATAGACTCACAGATACAGAGAACAAACCCAGTGGTTACCAGTGGGGAGAGAGGTGGGATGAGGGACAAGATAGGGGAAGGGGATTAAGAGGTACAAACTAATAAGAGGTACAAACTAATAGGTATAAAATCGATATGATACAAGGAGGTAATATACAGCACAGCAAATGTAGTCAATATTTTATAATAACTTTAAATGGAGTATAATCTATAAAAATATCAAATCACTGTGCTGTACACCTAAAACTAATATTGTAAATCAACTCTAATTCAAAAAAACAGGCAACTGAAAAAGATAGGATATGATAAAATGATTAGATTCAGTTTCCAGTAAATGTCCAGGTGTCAATTCCCAGGATAAGGTAAACAATGTCCTGCCTTGACTGCCTTCCTCATTAATGGTACCCTCACCTGGGCTATATGTGATTTGCACTGCTATCCCAGACATCTTCCTAGTGAGGGACTGTATCCTGGAACTAGCCGCCATCTCAGTCCAAATGAAGAGAGGTCCAAGGCAGTGAACTTCACCCATTCATGTAATAATCACATTCTCGATCAAATAGCAGTCTTTGTCAAACTTATATATGGAACACTGTATCCTTGATTCCTATTCCAGAGCTCAGATTACTAGACTGTGTGGTTGCCTTCAGAAATGTTCAATTTAAAATTATTCTACCGTGGAGAAAGAAAACTGACAGTTTCCAGGCATTTGCGAATTTCAAACTCACTACTTTGGATCTAATGTTGTCAACCAAATAACTCATACATAAACTATTGTTAATTTAAAATTTGATTCTTGTATGTGACCCTAATCACATTTAAACAATGACATCTTTTCAAATAAGCATTATATGTATTGCAATCCCTAGCTTTCACTATTATAAAAGTGATTCTGTGTATTAATAATATTCCAAATTTTATTTGGGCAAATCAAGGTCAAGTCCCCATTATAACGGGCTGTAATTTCCTCATCTGTAAAATTAGATGATCAGATTACATGATCTCTAAGGTCTCATCCACCTTAAAAATTTATAAGTTTTATTGCCAAGAATGGAGGTGAAGGAATCTAATCTCTATCTCTGACCTCAGCACTGAATTACCCTGTGTTCTTTTGTCTCTTTTTCTCCCCAGAGGGCTTAGCTTTAAAAAAAAAAAAAAAAAAAAAAAAGTACATTGATATGCAGTATGCCTACAGCAACAAAAGGTGAAAATTATCAGAGGCTTAGTTGCTCAGCAGTATTTCAATTCATAGAGACTCAAAAATAAAGAGCCACTTTTATACTCAACGGAATTAAACCCATTTAATGACAATCAAAAACATACACATATACAAATTGGCACATTTGCCTCCATGAAATCTCAGTATTCGAAGAATTAAACATATTGTTTTAAACTTGGCTCAGGAATGGTGATGTGAGATATCCTTAGAGGAAATCTATTAATATGAACATAGTCTTAATACACCAAAGACTGTGACTGATCTCTTTCAGATTGCAGCTGGCCTTCTGCCACAGGTTAGTCTAGAAATAAAGCAAACAGGATAGAAAGAAATCTAAGAAGGCTAAGGCAAGAAAGTATTTTTTTCCCTTAGTGCCTGAGATTCTTGAGAAAGCAAATAAACTTTTATTGTTTTCTAATTCAATTATTACAAAAATAATTTGGAAAAACACTTAATTATTCATACAAATAGAAGCACTGGCAATTTATATTCCGTGATAACTCTAGCTGCCCCATTTTGTTTCCAGGTTCTTACACAAATCTCATCTAAGCTTTAACAAGTGTCAGAATTCACCTCCGTTTAAACACTTCTGTCTGCAGCAATGTCATCCATTCCTACCTGGCCTCAGAGAGACCTCACTTCAGAGCACCTGGCTCATTCCCCAGCACAGCACCTGGCAAAATTAAGGTGCTCAACACATATTTCATTAATACCTGAGAGCAAACCCAGCTTATACAGTGCATGAAGCAATAGAGACACGTGTAATATATTAACAACCAGTGGGAATCATGTGCCATAAGCAGCCTGGATAAAAGCCTACAGATTTTTCTCTCCCAGATCTACTGTTTGCTCAAGACTCAGAACTAGTTTTCCCTCTAAACTTCTAACCATATGACCTCTTTTGATACTGGAATCCTGCATTGAATGTCAGCCTATTTTGACTGATATTCCACTATCTTGCTTTATTCCTGCAAATAAAGTTGCAGTACCTCCAGGGCCTGGTTCTCCTTTCCTATAGCGTTAGCCACTGGCTGTGCACTCTCCAGGATCTACAAGCTTGACCACAGTAATAGGATACTGAATGGGACTGTTTCTGTCTCAGTTTCTACTGAGGTCCAGGGCAGTAGGTATCAACTACTTTAATATTCCCATGTGAAATATGAGAGCACCTATGCAGGACTGCAAAAGAGCTGTCTGTGAATCAGTTTTAACTAACCTTAGATTTCACTCATCTCTGGATTTTAAAGGGAGTGGGAGAGGCACATACATGAGAAAACAGAAAGAGGATTTCTTTGGAGACCATTGCTAGTGAGCTGGAGGAGGCATGTGGGGACACATGGAGATTTTGCCCCGGGTCCCAAATCGAGTGAACGGAGCTTCAAGGAGACCATTTCTCGAGAAGTTTGACATAATCCCCTGGAGTCTGAGAACATGCAATCTGATTTCCACCTCAAGCCTGATTGTGTAAGCAGTAGAAGGCTGCCAAAACAGCCTGTGGTGGCAAAGCAGAGAACTAGTTAAGGAAGCTACTGACCATCTCACAGTGGGAAAAGGGACCAGGTTTCCCAGGGACAAGGCAGGTTTCTCAGGGCCACCTGAGACACAGAGGTAGCCTGTAGAGGTTTTGAATGGTGTCCAAGAGGGCTTTCTGCGATGATCAAGATAATCTCATCCAGGGAGGCTGAAAGTATAGAGCCAGGTGCAGAAGCCATGTGGGAATAACAACTGGACAGATGAAGGAGAATTACTACTTAAGTGGAGAGAGCCTCAGGAAAATAATAGAGTAGTTCACTAAATACCCAGAGAAGAATCACTTCGAACAATAGGAAAGGCCAGAGAAAATCAACATAAGATGCTACCTGAGCTCACATAAGACCTTTCTTCCCTCTTATTCCTCCTCCTTTTGGCCTACCAAAGATCTCACCCAGGGGTAGAGGAATTACTATGGGATAGAAGACATTTTTTTTTAAATGACAGCAAAAGTTAAAATCGGTTTCTAACTCCACCATGTTATTTCACATATCAATTATACCATGAATAAGTGTTACCTACCCTTCCAAGTTTTGTGGGGACCATATCTTACTCCCTAGATCAGAGCCAATTAATATTGCATTTGTTTGGATATTTTAACTTAACAGCTTTTCTAGTGGGGCAGCCCTATATTCTGGTTAACTTCCCCCAAACTTTGTACTCCATTACTCCTCGTTTCCATTGAGGTATCAGCATGTCTTATAACTGAACCAAGAGGGGAATTGAAGAAACAAACTGGTGGTGTGTATTTTCTAGAGATTGATAATTAGAGCTGTATTCAAGTAGTCATTTCAGAAGATACAGCCTCTTTGCTTTTTTGTTTTGTTTTGTTTTGTTTTTGCTTGCTGCCCTTTTTAATGAGTATTCTCTCCTTTTTAATATACTTTTCAGTAAAATGGGCTAGGGGTAAAAGAAGAAAATACTGTCAGGGTTGTGTTGCTTGTTTGTTTTTTCATATCAGTAGCTGACATCCTAAATAAAACATAAATCTAATGATATGCAGCTATAACAAATTACAACAAATTTGGGAGTTTAAAACAACACAAATTTATTACCTTACAGTTCTGTAGATCAGAAGTCTGATGCAGTTCTTTCCTTCTGGAGATCCTAAGGAAAAATGCATTTCCATGCTTTTTCCAGATTCTAGAAACCACCAGAATTCCTTGGCTCATGGCCCCACTCCATCTTCAAAGGTAGCAGTGCCCTGGACAGTCAATTCTTTCTCAAATGACACCATTCTAACACTATTTTGTTTTACCTCCTCCTGCCTCTTTGAAGGACGCTTGTGATTACATTGGGCCCACCTGGAGAAGCTGAGCATGCGCAGTTTTAAAGTAAACTGATTGGCTGGTAAGCCCCCGTTGCCTGGTAACAACCTATTCACAGGTTCTGGGCATTAAGCCATTTTTCTGCCTACTCCACCACCATGGCCACCACCACCATCACCCACACATACACACAGACGATACTGTTTCTCTGTTTAATGGAATAAGCATGGTAAATGTCCTTAGAATGCCAGATAATGCTTCAGCATGTGAGAAATGTACCCTCTGACTTCCCTTTATTAATCGGCATGAATACCGTTTGTCTAGATAAACACTCTCTGAATTTTTTTAACCTTCTCGAATGACAAGTTTCATTGTATTTATTCATATTCACTGGATAAAGTAAAAACAACCTTTATTTATTCTAACACGAATCCCTACAAATGAAATCAATATGCTTCAACAAGGAAATCAAGTTTGTTCTTTCTCTAGTTCCTTCTCCTTTGTCTGATTTTCATGGAAAATCTATATTTGGCAGTAGAATTGAACTCAACATATTTGTACAAGTTGGTGCTTGGATGGAGTTTTCAGCGAAAAATTTAAAAGATGGTTGGAGAAAGACTAGGTTCACTAGTAAATTAGAGTGAAAAACAAAATCAGGTGTTGCATTTTGAGGTTAATGGTATGGTAAGAGGCTCTCAAGGCTGAAGAGAAGGGTTGGGTTGTTGGTGTTTTTGTTTCTTCTACTTTTTTTCTTCCTTTATCTTAAGTAGAATTCCCTAGAAGTAGGGCCTGAGACGGGAATCCAAGCACACATGATTTATTTTGAAAGTTCTCTTTAGGAAAAACATATATGAGACAGAGGGAAGGATAGGGAAGGAGAAAGAGCCGGCAAGCATGTGACTTCAGATAGAGGCTAGCCTGGACTGTAAATTGCATGGATAGAGTTAGCTCACCTGGAAGCAAGAAGGCTGAGCTTCTGTACCTTGTATCACTCAGTCATTAGCTGCTTCAGGGATGCGGAGTCATGTAACCTCTCAAGTATTAGCAGTTAAGGATCAGGTCAGTGAAGGACAGTTCTCCAGAGTTAGTTCGACACTTGCACAGCTGGAGGACAGTTTCCTGATCAAGTAAAAAGGATCTGGGAGGAATAGTAACAGCATCTCCTCCATCCTTCCTTCCTTTTTCCTACACACTCTCCTTACTTTCTTCCTTCCTTCCTCTATTCCCTTTAAATTTTGCTTTCTTCCACATTGCAATATTTTCAAAAATTCAGGTCTTATTGGAATTATCCACCCATAATCTGTAAGCAATGGAAAATGTAGTGTTTCTGCTTAAGCTGATTCACATGATTTCTGACATCTGCACAGAACCTTAATTAGTACAATTACTACAAAACATTTGGATTCACATTGTAAATGCATTAAAAAAAATTTTTTTTCTTCCAGTTTTTAGGATATAATTGACATAGAGCACTGTATAAGTTTAAGGTATACAGCATAATGATTTGATTTACATACATCATGAAATGATTATCACAATAACTTTAGTGAACATCCATCATTTCATACAGATACAAAATTAAATAGAAAAAAAATTTTTCCTTGTGATAAGAACTCTTAGGATTTCCTCTTTTAACAATTTTCATATGTAACATACAGCAGTGTTCATTTTATTTCTCCTTGAACGTTATAATCCTATATTTATCTTATGCATCTTATTTATCTTATAACTAGAAGTTTGTAACTTTTGGCTGCCTTGGTCCAATTCCCTCTCCCCCTACTCTCCAATCCCCACCCTCCACCTCTAGTAACCACAAATCTGATCTCTTTTTCTATGACTTTGTTTCTGAAGTATAATTGACCTACAATACTATGTTAGTTCCTGTTACAAGTCATAGTTATTTGATATTTCTATACATTTCAAAATGATCACCATGATAAGTCTAGTTATGATGTCACCTTACAAAGATATAGTTATTAACTATATTTCCCACACTGTACATTTCATACCCATGACTCATTTATTGTGCAACTGGAAGTTTGTACCTCTTAACCTCCCTCACCTATTTCTTTCCTTCTCCCCACCCCCTGGCAAACCCCTGTTTGTTCTATGTATCTATAACTCTGTTTCTGTTTTGCTATGTTTGTTCATTTGTTTTTAGATTCCACACATAAGTGAAATCATACAGTATTTGTCTTTCTCTGACTTATTTCACTTAGCATAATACCCTCTAGGTTCATCCATGTTGTCACAAATGGCAAGATTTCATTCTTCTCTTATGGCTGAATAATATAACACATCTTCTTTATCTATTCATCTATTGATGGGCATTTAGGTTGCTTCCATATCTTGGCTATTGTGAATAATGCTGCAATGAACATAGGGGTGCATGTATCTTTTCTAAACAGTGTTCTTCTTTTCTTTGGATAAATAACCAGGAGTAAAATTCCTGGGTCATATGATAGTCTCATATTTAATTTTTTGAGGAATATCCATACTGTTTCCATAGTGGCCACAGTGATTTACGTTCCCACCAACAGTGCATGAGGATTCCCTTTTCACAACATTCAATACATATTTTTTAAAAATTAGAATCAGATCTGAGTAACATAAGCATAATCCTCTGAAATGTAGCCTGCCCAACTATGATTTCTGCCCAATCTGCTAGATTCTAGCAATCTATGAAATGCTACCACAGATTTGTTTCTTTCGCTCAAATCTTAGAACCAGATTGACAGATCATTGATGACATAATTGCCTGAGAATTGCAGTAGTGACACGTTGGAAATATTTCTACTAAATGGCGCATGTATCTAAGTTGACTATGGGATATCATCAAAGTTTGAGCACTTTCTTTAGCTATCCCAAAAATTGAGCCAAAGCACCCTTAAATTTGTTGGACAATGAATTTAGAACATAATTTACTTACATTTTATAATGGAAAAAACCCAAATTGGAAATCAAGGACATCTGGAAGATCTATAACAACTTATTAAATCTTCTTTCATCTTTCATATCCTCATTTGTAAATGATTTAACAAAATGACCTAAAGGTTGCCTTCCAGAATTAAAATTCTGTGATTAAATGTCTATTTCTAATTTGAAATAGTGTACAGAGTAATACTTGGAGTTATGACATCATTCTTTGGCTGCATGATGCTTCGGCTGTTTCCATTCTGAAATAAAAGGATAATGTAAAACAAATGGGCCATTTTCCTTTAAATGGGGCTGAGAAATCTCATGAAAAAATATTGAGTTTCTGTAATCACTACATCAAACTGTCACAATATATAAAGTATGGGAAAAGTTATTTAGAAATTCTCATAACTGGTCACTTATTTTCTTTTACTGACATAAAAAATAATTCATAATAATAATTATAATTCTATGTAGCTCACATTTCTTAACCAACGTTGCAGATATTTTTTTCTCATAACAATTCTTGGATTTTTTAATCCACATTTTACATGCATATTGGGGAATAAGGGACCAAAGTCAGATAGTGTATCAGTAGTGAAATCAAGATTGGAAACTATAGTTCCAGATTCCTGGGCTCTTTGTACTGTAGCACACCCCTTCATCACCAGTCATAGTCTGGCCTCATGTAATACATAGATTTCATTGGCATCACACAATTAATCCAAGTATTATTATGTTGACATTCAATTATAAATTAAAAGTTTTACAAATATTTTTATTGTTCATAAGTCAACTATATTGTCACAGTGAACTATAAATGTATGGCCATGTTATCATCCATAGAGCTGGATGGGAAATATTGTCAAGTAATCTAAGTTCTGAAATACCTTGCATTCATCTTTGGATATACTCAACTCCACCTCCCATCCAGTGCCCTCTTGCTGACCTTTGATAATCACTGGACTCTCTTCAATCTATCCTCCCATCACCCATTTGATTAAAAGTGAAAAACAACAAGAATCATACAGATGTTCAATTCTTACTGTGACTAAAAGGCATGAGCCCAAATGACCTTTCCTATTAATGCTAAGATTATCAAATTAAACCAGGGCCACTGTACATTTAACTTTTTCATTTTGCTTTATATACCTGAATCGAATTCAATATCATTGTAAAAAATTTTTCCTTGTTAAAAAAAAATTACCTTTCACTTAATCATCTGATAAATACTGTTAAATTAAACAAGGCGGCCATTAGACTGAGTCAGCTCTAATACCTGAGTGACCTACATAAGCAAACCAGTCTTAAGCCTATAAATGCCTCAAGGTTAAGAGATCAAAACCCAAGGACTACCGATCACAAACAGCCAACAAAGGTTTTCCAACTAAGGCAAACACTTAAGCCATAGCCGTTCAAATAATTTCCTTGCTTTGCTTCCACCTTTTCTCTACAAAAGTCTCTCCCTCAGCTACTGTAGGTGGAGCCCTCCTAACCACTTCCAGTTTGGTGCTGCCCAATTTGAATCGATTTTTGCTCAAATAAACTCTTAAAATTTTCAATATGCCTCAGTTTACCTTTTAACAGTTTGAACATTAGTGCTACAACCATATACTCAGTGGGTGTGTAGTAAGTCAGGACAATGAACAGGAGTGGGGAAAGTGGATCTGTGTAACAATTTCTGGTTTCTACAGTGAATCATTATCCTTATAATCCATCTCTTCACCAGACACATTCTAGTTCCTGGAACATGCTCTGTAGATTTGTACTTAGGTTCCCCTTTTTGTAAAGCATATAAGTTAGCAAAAGTTTCATTGCCTCTCGATGGTTTTGACTGAGTCCAATGTCTATCCTCAACCTATCACTGTGGCCAGGAAAATGCAATACACTGATTTTTTGGGAGTCAGGTCTTGTGTCTCACTCCTGAGACATGGTGAAGCCCCACCCAGCTTAAGGAGAGAAGAGGTAGATTCCCAAATAAGAACTGGTACTGTTTGCCAAAACGATAGGCCATAGTGGCAGGGAGCATCAAGTTTCTATCACTGTAGCACTTCCTCAGTTTTTATTTACCTTCTCCCAATTTTTATATAAACATTCTAAACTGTCAAAATGTCAAAAAAATTTGTTCTAATCATCCTGTAATTTCTATTCAAATACCAACCTTGAGAATCATTTCCTAACTGTTTCTGTCAGAATTCTTCCCTCCCTTAACGATTTGTCTTTCTACTAGTATGTAATTTAATTGAACATTGCATATATTGTTGTTTAACTTCTGCCAGTTTTCGCGACCTGGTTTTCAAGTAGATGATTCTATAACTACATTGTCTTATTTCCAGTATGTGCCTCCAGTAGTGCTTCACACATCTTAACAGGCACTTGCTAAAATGAAATCTCCTATGAAGTACCAAGAAATATATCCAGGGTATAGTTTTTTAACTAAGCACATCCTATGAGACATGTTGAATAAATCACACATTAAAATGTGAAAGGGCATTTCACTCAGTGTTAATAAATAGTCAAGAGTAAGACTCATTGAATTTAGGACACTTAGATTCAGTAGTGTCAAAAGAGAAGAGAGTACAGTTTAGACAAACGTCCCAGGGCTACAGCAGAGTTTTGCCCAACTCCAGCAGATATCACAGCATCAGAGGTGTTTTGAATGGCAGTGCCTGGATTTGTGTGGTACATGACATGCCTGACCACACACAGAAACCCTGAATTTCTACCTTCAGTCTTGGTCATTTTAAGGAACAAAACACACAACATTTTTATCGGAGGAAAAAAGCTCATAAAAACCTAAGTTAAGAGAAAAGGTGTCTAAGGTTTTAAAGAGATACTTGATTTAATGCTTTTAATAAAAGACTGCTGCTAAGCATGAGGGGAACACATGTTCTGAGTTATGTTTTCAGCTAAGGTGATAGACGTGAATCTCTCCTTTTCTCTTCAGTCCCTTGACCTTTGGTAATTATTTACAATGAAGCAGAATGAGCTAGATTGTAGTTACAGACATAGAGAATAATGACCCTCCTCAAAGAGAGCTCATAAACATAACTTTAACTACATCAACAGTAGTTCTCCAACTTTTTTTTCATCTTTCAAGGACCCACTTGAGAGAGAAACTCATTTACACAGCTTGCATGGATTTATGAGTACAGACAGCTCAAGACCAACTGCTGTGAACATTGGTTCTCAACTTAGTGTGGTTCCCCCCACACCTAAGTAGGAGGTGGGCAGTGCTTACTGACATCTAATAAGTAGAGGCCAGGGATGCTACCAAACATCCTACAATGCACAAGATAGCCCTCTACACTAAAGACTTATTGAGCCAAAAAGCCATAAAGGTCAGTAGTGCACAGGTTGAGAAACTGCTTTAGAGATAAAATTACTTGTATCCTTTGTCTTCCACAGATTGCTGTTACTGGAAAACACTTGAAACAGTTCCAAGGAGTCGTGACAATAGATATGGTCTCACAGAGGCCTTTGAACTGACCACCTAATGCATTCTTAAAATGTTACAATAATGAGAACTCTAATTTAATCTTTATATAGAAGTGTGGTTAAAAAAAATCTGTATCGTGGAATATTATTCAGTTATTAAACATAATTTTTTAGGATGATTTTAAGTGGCATGTAAAAATACCCATCACCTGATAATTCAAAAGAATCAGTATTTTTTACAGTATGTTACCACCTTACTATATATATTTGGTGATACAGGCCAATTCATGGGTAATGTATATGCATGCAAGTATAAATAAAAATACATACTGAAAGTCTATTAGTGATATAATTTACAGGTGATTTTTACTTCTTTCTACTTTTCAGATTTTTAAAATAACTACAATAAGTAGGACTTTATTAAAGGGAAAATATTGTTTAAAATTGAGAAGAAACTTTAATGTATGCTTCTGAAACTTTTCAAAGGTTCTGCAAAGACATATTTGGCTATTACTATCACAGAAATGGCATCAATCATGGTGAAAACAAGCTGAAGCAAAATTTTTAAAATATTTTGAAATGAATTACTTTATTTGCAAAAAAGTCAACATTAGCATTAAAATTGGAAAACACAAAATGCAAACAATTTATGGATAAAAAATGAGAAACATCTGCTTTATTCTTTCTCCATCATTCCCAGGAACATTTAAATGAAGGAAGTAAGATTATAAGATAGCATTTGAGAAAATAAAACCAACCAATAATGTTGAATATATGTAAAATCTCCTTTGGCTTTTAGGGCATCAAGTTTCAACTTCTTACCTAACTAGAAGTCATTTTCCTACTGCTCCACATAGCACAGAAGAGAGCGTTATTTAATACACACACACGCACACACACACACACACACACACGCAAAGGCTCTTGTAGCTAATTGTGCACACAAATGGAATCAGAAAAATGCTTGATAAGCCTTTGACTCCAAGTAGTTAAGAGTCTTCAGACGGGCAGAGTCAGGAGTGATTTATCTAGTTTAATCGACTTATACTGAGTTCTATCCTACTTTAATCCTAGAGAAATATTTCTTAAATAACACCTGCATAGAATGCAGATTTCTAAGCTTCCTCAGAAACTCAGCTTTAGAAGGCCTGGACCTGAGGCTTAGGAACCTGCATGGTTAACAGATACCCACAGGTGGTTCAGGACCCAAGGGACACCCCTCCCAGCCTCAGCTCTCTGCAGAGCTGTCTTCCTGAATCTCTTTCCTCCCCACTGCCACCCCCGCCCCAAGCTCTGAGTTCCATTAGGCACTTCCCAAAAATATGCCTCCTTCTCTAATGTAAGAACTACAGGGAGTGCGCTATGGACCTTTCTCTTTTGCCAGGTACTGCAACTGGATAAGGGACAGGATATGGAGAGAGAAGAAAACTTCCTATCCTAAAGATGTAGAAGAGAAGGAGACAAAACCACTCTGTGGTTTGCTTGAACTGTTAAATCTTTGTACAGAAAAGATCAATCTAACCTACTGCTAGCAAATATTTTAAATCTTGACATGCTGAGAGACTCACTGTCTTCTATGCTAGGCTAAGGAATTAATAGAAAAGTTTTCTTCTGAAATTTTAAACATTATAGGTATCAGTCTTCAGGAAGTGATGGAAACCCCCAAAATGTGTCCATCTGAAGAGTATTCCTTTTCTTTTTTAATACAAACTACAGTAAATAAAGGTTTAAACAAATTCCAGATTTAACTTGATTGTATCTTCTTTCTCTCTCCCCCAACCAAGAAGATTCTCAACTTGTGAGGTATATCCCCCAAAAGAAGTGGGTAGAATGAAGTAGAGTGGTTTGTAAGATTTTCATAGTAATCAAAAGAGAGTATGTGTTATAGGATGAATATTTGTGCACCCTAAAATTCATGTGTTGAAATCCTAATCCCTAAGGTGATGGTATTAGGATGCAGGCCTTGGGAAAATGGTAGGTTATGAATAGGAAAGCCCTCATGAATAGGGTTAGTTCCTTTATAAAAGAGAACCCAGAGAGCTCCCTTGCCCCTCCCAACATGTGAAGACCCAGCAAAAAGACAACTCTCTATGAGCCAGGAGGTGGGCCCTCATCAGAACTCAACCGTACTGGCAACCTGATCTTAGACTTCCAGCCTCCAGAACTGTGAGAAATAGATTTCTGTTGTTTATAAGTCACCCAGTCTATGGTATTTATTTGGTTATAGCAACCCAAACTAAGACATCAAAAGAAGGTATGGTTCAACCATTTTGAAAAACTCTCCTTGAAAGACAACAACTTGGACTGAAAAATGGAAGTAATTGGTTAAGTGATTAATCAAAGGCGCCAAAACCTTCATTCAGAAGATCCCAAAGTTAAAAAAAACAGATTGAATTCACAGTATATTCATTTCCCCAGTTCATGTCCTCATGTAAATTGCTTCATCCATTTTACTGTCTCATGTAAACAAAAGTGTAATTACCTTTGTAGCTGGAATATTTTTGTATTCCTTATAAAACTAAACACAGTGGTGAATAACTGGAGGCTTTTTGAGTATAAAACAAGAAAATACAAAATAAACACAAATTTTTAAAAAGCAAAACAAAGTTAAGCAATCTCTGACTCCTAGTCTCTTCCCAAAATGGATCAGAATATTTATGCCAAACCTTGAAAATTCCCCTCTGGAAAAAAAACACTCAGAGCCACAAACTGTCTAAAACCAGGAGCTGTCCATTATGGCAAGACAGATACCTAGGGAACTGGGCCCAATATGTCCCCCAAAACAGCAAACATCCTGAGTTGGAGACACAGATCTCATACTTTTGACAAGAGCAAAAAATGTCTAAATATTTTAATTTGTAGTTATACTGGAAAACATTAGGGGTAGGAGTTGGGTTGTGAATGAGAATAAAATTGTTTTTAGTGTCCCTTAATTGCCTCACATTTAAATATACTGTATTAATCAGCGTTCTCCAGAGAAACACAACCAGTAGGATGTGTATATAATATAAAGAGACAGAGATTTGTCTGTAAGAATTGGCTCACATGATTGCAGAGGATGGAAAGTCCAAACTCTGCAGGACAGGCTGTCAGGTTGGGGACCCAGAGAAAAGCTGATGTTGCAGCTAAGACTGAGGCAGCCTGGAGGCAGAATTCCCTCCTCCTCAAGGCGTCATCTTTTCTCCCTTATGGCCTTAAACTGATTGGATGAGGGTCACCTATATAATGGAGGGTAATCTGCTTTACTCAAAGCCTACTAATTTCAGTGTTAATCTCGTCTGAAAAATACCTTCACAGTAACATCTAGACTGGTATATTGTCAAGTATCTGGGTACTGTGGCCTAGCCAACTTGACACATAAAATTAACTATCACCTATACCAATATTATATTCACATTTTGTGATCCTAATGATTTGACTGACATTAGGGAAAGTAATTAATATTTTGAACACCCATTTAAATTGTTTAACGAACAATCATATCTTATAAATTTAACTCAAAATTTGGAAATGGTTAAAGTTTCATTTCAATACGAAAATATTTTGCAGTGCCACATGCTTCACAAAGCAGCGATTATGGTCTCTCTGGTTCAGTGAAGTTTCAAGCTATTAACAGGTCCCTGCACTAAGAAAATAATTTTAAATTATTAAAATATTAGATGACTACTATGAAAAATATTTATTTCAAGCTCAATTGCTGATCTTAGGCTGATAGTCACTAAACTTCTGAAATTTAAAATCCTCCTACTATGTGATTTGATTTAGTAGTTGCAAACTTGGCTTCACATTGTATTCACCTCAGATACTGAGGCCTGGGTCTCACCCCCAGAGGTTCCGATTTAATTGATCTGGTATGCGCACTGGGAATGGGGACTTTTCAGAGCTCCACAGATAAAGCTAATACGCAACCAGAATTGAGAACCACTGCATGCATTATAGTATATCAATCCAAGTTAAGTGTGCATAGCCCATTATTAGTACAATTTTATAGCAGTGTCTTAGCAAAGAAAAGAGAGTAGAAATACTTATCCATTTTACATTTAGTGTATAGATAACACAGATAAAAGTTTTTTTTAATTTTCTAGGTAATTTGCTCCAATAATTCAAATATATATTTTGAAGGTACTAGACACATTCATATTCATAAATAAAATTAGTCTGTGGTTTTCCTTTTTTTGCTTTATTTCACAGAGCTTGGTATTAAAATAATATATTAGAAGATTTCCTTTTAAATTATTTATTTATTTATTTAGTTTATGTGGAAAAATGAAGATGTAAACATATAGGAAAAAGTCTTGGAGGATAAAAAATATAAGCCAGTATGCATAGGTTAAAGTATATAAACTTTAAAATGTTCTGCCAAGAAATAATGATAAATTTTAAGAAAATTTCTGAATTTGCTGAAGAGGGAGAAATTATTCTGGGGGAGAGGGACATCTGGGAAGGGTGGGAGAGGCTGATTGAAAGACCCTACTTCCAAGATCAGAGAACTGCTGGAGCAAACACCTGGAGAAGAAAGAGTATTCCTGGCAAGACAAAGGCCAGGAGGAGGGACAGAGCCTGCCATGTTCCAGGAATCATGGAGAGGTGGAAGGCTGGAGTTGGGTGGGTGAGGGGAGATGAAGGCGTGAAGCCTGGATCCTCCAAGCCCTAACCCACCGCTGTCACCGCCTTCTCCAGGTCAACCTAAATCAAGACCTACTCATGGGAAAACGTCCAGATGCTGCCGGAGGGGAACAAGTGTGACACGGAGGAGGAGCAGATGTTGGAATGCAACTGGCCTACCATCTTGGTGAGTGCCTAGTGAGGCTGGGGCTGGAATCCAGACAATTCACACTTTCTACAACCTGCCTTGATCCAAGAACCGTTTCAGGTGGATATTAATAGATGCATAGGAGTTCACAATGCAGGAAGTTACCGATTCATTCTGACAACCTCACTGCCCAGCCTCATGCTGGTTGCTGGGCCCCTGAGAGGGGTAGAGGAAGGGACCTGGGCTGAGGGACAGTGGGGTAGAGCTTTGTGGAGCACAGGGAAGGACCTGGGTTTGGGGAATCCCTGGAGAGAACTAGGCTCTGCTTGGCAAAGTAAGACTTTGGCAGGGGGGCGGGGATTGGAACTGGTGCTTGAAGAAAGGGTGATCTTTCAGGTGGAGAAAACAGCTTGGGCAAAGGCCAAAAGTGGGAAAGATCCTGTGTGTTTTGGCAAATAATTTTACATGGCTGGAACATGAGGGTCACTTGGAGGAAATGTGCAGGTCCTGAACCACATGCTGAGGAGCTGAAACTCTTCTGAGGGCAATAGGGCGCCACAGAGGGTTGTGAGCAGGAAAACGTATGGCTGGATCTGAGCGTCAGAACTAGTGCACAGGGGTGGACTGAACGGTGGAAGCCTGGAAGAATTTCCTCTTACATTTATGCTTTGGAGTAACTTAAAGAATATCAGATTTTTATATGCTTAGAAGGTTTCATAGAGTTTGTGACTTTGTAGATGTGTATGTAATTTTTTTATTGTGTTAAACTGTTAGTCTTTAACCACTTACTCAATTTCTTAATTGCACTTGACCTCTTTAGGTTTTTATTTCTCTTCTGGGGTCCTTTACACAATTTATGTTTTTCTAAAATAAAATCATGTCTTCCATCTCAATTTTCAAATGTATTGACATAGATCTGCTGGTTATTAAACTAGTGTCTCTCAGCTTGAAACCCACCAATCTATTCTCTGCAACGTGATGCTGTAACTAGGATAGGCCAAACCCATTTCCCCTGTGCTGGCCAGCTCCCTGCAGGGCTGTGCCAATAAGGAGAGTTTCCTGGAGGGAAACTGCAAAGCTGGAGGAGACAATGGAAAAATGTCCCTTCTTTTCTTCCTGTTCCTGTCAGCATCACTTCTGCAATAGTTTTTTACCATAGCAACAACAGTTAGTTCCAGTTTGCAGTTATTCCAAATCTCCCAAACCAGGCTCAGTGTACCCCTTCAGACGTACCAACACCAGTCTACTAGCACGCCAACTCAGATTTCTGGGTCTTCCTTGATGGGCCCTTCTTCTTCAAGCTTCTACATTTTACTAACCTCAGTTCTTCCCTTTGTCCCTCCATCCTCAGGGTGGTAACTTTTTCCTGTGTTTAATACCTCTGTGATACTTCAATGACCTCTTTTCAATTCCAGTTCTCCAATATCTGGTTTATAATTCTTTATATTAAATTTTCTCTGTTAAAATAATTGTGGTTCTGTCTCCTGACTGGAAAACTACTCAGACTTATTCTCTTATAATTCTTTTCGTTTCTTCAATATCTATGAATATATTACTATAGCCATTCTAGAGGCAGTTTTTCCTTTCATTTTTTAATTTTTATTGTTTTTTTTAATAAGACAGTATATTTTTTATTTTACATATATAATTTTACATGAATAAATGGAATAATATAACGCATGTGAAGTTTTGGAGTACAATCTCTTCATTTTCATTTTGTTCACCCTTATTCCCTACCCCTCCTACTCTCTTTCACCCACAGCAGCCTTTCCCAATTCCCACCCATACCTCACATGGGCAAGGACCCAAATTAACTGTCTCATATATATCTGTAATGTTCTCCATGTCCATATAATTATACACAAATATTCAGCTGTTTAACTCAGTTTTTTTTTAATTGCTATATAAAATTAAGATAGTTACAATTTTATTTTTCAACATTCCTTTTTCAGTGGAAATTAACTTTGTTTCTAGTTTTTTCCCACTCCCCCTCCTACTCTCTTTGATAATTCCCTCATACTGAAATAACCTTGCAGTCGTCAATAAATATTCTTATTCATTATATATTTGGGGGGACACTGCTAGAGCTATTTATAAATACCTTGTTTAGACTTTCTGCTTCTATACTCATAAGAATGGTCAATAGGTTTCTTTTTCTTTTTTCATTTTTTTGTACTACAATTCACACATTTAACACAGTAGTGTTTGAAAATATGTTGACATTATAAATAAATTAGGGAGAGTTCCAGATTTTTCTGGGGTTATAACTAGTTTAAATAATATTGCAATTCTTTATTCCTTGAAAATTAGTAGAACCATCTGGTCCTCATTCCATTTCCAATGGTAGATTAAGCAATCCTTCAATCTTGTCAACATTAATTGATTCATTCAAGATTTTCAATACTTCTTAATTCCTTTGTTAGTTTATATCTTGCTAGTAAACAATTAATTTCATGATTTTTAAATTAGTTCCCATAGATTTATATTGTACTGTCTTAAGATCTCTTTAATAACTGTGGCTATGTAACTTTTCTCATTTATTCTGTCTCATTTTTTCTTTGAATTTCTAGAGATTTGTCTACTTTATTGACCTCTTCAAAGAACAAACTTTTGAATTGACTTATGCTTTCTACTTTGTTTTCTTTGTTTTTTATTTCATTCATTTCTACTTTTACCTTTATTGACAACTTCCTTCTATTTTTCTTTGGATGTGTGTGTGTGTGTGTGTTTCTAATTTAAGTGAGTTTCTTTGCTGGGCTTTGATAGGAAGAATTTTTTTCTTCCTTGTTTGCTAGATCATTTATGATTTCTCAACTGATTTCCTTTTTTTAATCAAAGGATTATTTAGGAAAATAATTATTAACTTTCAGGTGGTTAATATTTCAATGACATTTTACTTATTTCTAACTTTATGTGAATATGATCAGAAAATTGCTTAGTAAAACTTTCCATACTTTCAAATGCATTTTTTGTAGCCAATATATGATTAATTTTAACCAATTCATAGAAAAATGAAAAAAGTCATAATATCTAGGGACTTAGGGATCTTATATATTTACTAAGCCAAGTTTTTAAAATAATTTAATTAAATTTCCTTGCTTATTTTTGTCTAGTAGTCATGTCTAATTCTCAAAAAGACTGAAATAAAATTCTCCTAATATAATTATGTTTTCTAAACTTATCCTTGTATTCCTAAATATATTGATTTTTATCTTTAGCTACTATTTAGGGGTTTTCTAGCTTTATTCTTACATTTATCATAAACTGCATCTTTCATTATGATGTAATGTCCATCTTTACCCTTACTTATTGCTTTTATAGATAAATCATACCCTTTCTCATATTCATATAGCCATTCTTGATTTACTTGTCCTATGTGTGCCTGCCATCTCTTTGCTCTTCCCCTTATCACTTATTTTTTTTCTTTGAAATGTCATATGTCAGTTTTTGTTTTTGAGCCAATCTATCTTCCAATGAGTGAATTCAATTCATTCATATATAGCATAATGACTAATATCAATATATGCATTTTATTCCTTCCATCAAACTTTTTGTCTTATTTTTTATTGTGTTCTTGTTTTCCTTTTCCTTAATTTTGCTGATTTAACTAATTATTTCATTTTATTTATCTACTTATTTCATTTTGTTTGTTTTGTTCTTTTTAAATGCTATTTAATTAGATTACTATATTTTTATCAGTTCCCTTCCTTTCTTTCTCCTAGCATCATAATTAGAAGCATATTTTTGTACTACTATTTGAAAGGAAAAAAAAAACTACCTATTGAAAGGAAAAAAAAAAACTACCTATTTTCTACACAAACAAACTTTTTTTTCCATAACTTCCTACTTGCTACACCTCAATATTATGGAACTCTTAGAAAACATTTTTTTTAACCCTTTTCATTGCTATTTTTTTCTGGATTAGTATAGTATTCCCTGCAGCTTGTCCCCTCCATTTCAGGGATCTTTATTTCGCCTTATATTACTCATTCCCAATCCATAACATTCAGTGTAACTATGTACATATGTATACTTTTAAGTTCGTTATCTATCACTTGTTTCCTCTGTTCATCCCCTTCACCCAGGATGGGAAGGGTGTTTCGATTCACTTGTTGTTTAATTAGAGCTATTCTCATGTGAGCAGGTTGCCTCACATGATTTATATGGGTGATGCACAGCCTGAATATTTTTATATTCTCAAATATCTTTTTTTCCAGTTTTATTGAGATATCATTGACATACAATACTGTGTACGTTTAAGGCATAAAGTATAATAACTTGACATGCATGTATTGCAAAATGGTTGCCACAATAAGTTGACATCCATCACCTCATATAGTAACACACCAAAAAAACTTTTCCTTGTGATGAGAACTTTTAGAATTTACTCTTTAAGCAACTTTCAAATATACTACACAGCAGTGTTAACTACTTTCATCATGCTGTACATGACATCCCCAGTGCTTATTTATCTTTTACCTGTAAGTTTATACCTTTGACCACCTTCACCTATTTTCCCCACCCCTCACCCCCTGCCTCTGACAACCACAAATCTGATCTCTTTTTCTTGAGTTTTTTTTTTTTTTTAAAGATTCTACGATATTGTGATTTATAATAAGAACTGTATATGTTTGGTCTTTAACCCTGTTTCTGGCACTGAGCTCTTAAAATCCTTGGAATTTCCTAAGTAATGAGAGCAAAAAAAGATGTCTTTTGTTCCATCAATGAGGTGGCTTTGGCCCACACAGAAAGATGGGGCTTGATCCCAGGAGAACCAACCTTGTGGTTAGAGGGTTGGAAATTTCAGTCCCAACTCCCAGACTTCCAGGGAGGGGAGAGGGTCTGGAGGTTGAATTGAATTGATCACTGAAGGCCAATGATTTAATCAATCATGCCTACACAATGAAGCCTCCATAAAAATCCAACAGGACAGGGTTCAGAGAGCTTCTGGGTGGGTAAAGGTTTTTATCATGAATGGATGTTGAATTTTGTCAAATGCTTTTTCTGCCTCTACTGAGATGATCGTATAAATTTTAGTCTATTAATGTGATATATCACATTTATTAATTTGTGTAGGTTGAACCATCTTTGCATCCCAGGAATGAATCCCACTTGATTGTGGTACATGATCCTTTTAAGTGCTGCTGAATTTGGTGTGTTAGTCTTTTTTGAGAATTTTTGCATCATCATTTTCTTCAATTCATCTACAGAATAATTTGCTTCAAAAAACTGCTTCAAAAAAAAAGTTCTAGAGAGTCTTTTTTCTTCTGTACTTGAATCATATTAAAGCTTTTGCTTGTTTGTTTATTACTCGAATTGTTTTCTGTCATCTCCAGCAATTCTATTTCTCCGGATGCCTGGTTTTTAATCTCAGCCATTGGAGGTTTCTTTCCACTATTTGAGCTTCTCCTCAGTGTCTTAGGGGCAGACTGACATGCGTTGGGGTCCAGGTTGGTCTTAGCCCAAGTCTTAGGCTGGCTCTGCCTGTCAGACCTCTCCCATGGCCCAAAGCTCACATGCAGTCTGCTGCTAGCCATCTCCAGATATTCTGAAGGAGAAGATGGATTAATCTTCAGGGTAGAAGAAACATGAGAAATGCTCGTATGAAGTTACCATTTCTACTCATTGAATCTCTTTTTGAATTTGTTTTATTTTATTAGATTAACTAACAATTCATCCATTGTTTGTTTTTCAAATAAACAGCTCTTAAATATGTTTATTATTTGCCTTCTTTGCTTCTAATTTTTCCTATTATCTTTATTGGTTCTCTCCTTCTGCTCTCCTTGTTTTATTGTCTTTTTAAATACTCTTCAATTGAAGGATTTATTTTCATTTCTTCTTGTTTATAATGCAGTCATGATTCTATGATTTGGGGAGAGAGACAAACTTCAATCTTTCTAACTAACTTACTTTAGTTGATCTCATAGATCATAATATATCATTTTTCTTAATTTTTAAGTTTTAGATATTTTTGCCATTTTGATAGAATGTTTTTATTATCTATTTTCTGGGCTTTTTCTAAGGCTATTATTAATTTTAATGTTACTGTAATGAGGTCAATGAATTGTGCTTTACTATTATTAATTTGCTCATTCTACTGAGATTTGTATTGTGGTCCAAAATTTGATCAAATTTTGATATGTCCTGGGGACATTAGAGGAATCCTGCATCAGGCAGAAATGGGTTGTCGCTAATACCCTGCCATGCTCAGTCATTGCCTTGCAGCAGTCTGGGGATAGCTTGGCCTCAGATTCACAAGGGTGGTAGCTCAAAACTGTCAGTCAATTATGCTCCCACAGCAGCTTCTCACGTATGAGATCTGAATGGCACCTCTCCAAGATCACCATACACCGCCAAAGCTTAATCGAAATATAAATTTTAACACCATACCTTTAGACATTTTAAGATGCAAAATGTCTCTGAATAAGGGTAAAAATATCAGCAATAAATAAGTTTATTTTGTTCCTTCCCTATAAAGTTTTTGTACCCACCCCTTTACAGACATAGATGATTTTTGTATTAAGTTGGACATGAACTTGGGAGATTATTCTTCTGCTGAACCTTATAAACTCTTTGTTAAAGCCTCTCTCGGGTATAAGGCATATTCAGAGTAGAACATTACCTGACCTTCAAGTGTACAGGGACAGTTAAAGAAGAGTTGATTGCTAAAGAAGAATCACAGGACCCAAAATGGCAATACATTCAAGTCTACAGTAAAGGACACAATATAACAACAGCATAAAGCACAGATATGCATCACAGCCAAAGGCTATCACCAAAGCCTGTTCCAAAGGCTACTTGGAACAAGGTATCCAGGCAGGCCAGGCAGGGGCTCCAATTGTTCTTCCTCTAAGGGCCATAGCAGAAGTCTTTTTATTCTCAGATCAGGTAATACCAATATGTACATGGAACACCTCCAAACCAGGGAGCCCAAAGGGTGTCTCATCCCGGGTTCCATATATTCTGCTGATCATGTCAGCACATTCTTGCTACATAACCAGCCATAATAGCAGAGATTTATAGGGGTCTCACTGAGGCCAGATGCAAACCATCAGTCTCAATGTTATTAATAAATAATGCTGACACACTGGTACAATTCTTCTCAGACCCATGGTTACAAAGCAACACTCAAATAAATATTTTCCAATTCTACAACCATTAAAGACCGTGTTTTGAAAAAACATTTAACTATTTGAGGAAAAGGTTCACAATATGAAAATACACAAGAAAATCACTGTAGCTATAGAATTTTTAAATGACATTATTGACTCAGGAATAATAAAAAGTTGAGGAAAGAATTGCTTCTCACCATGTACACTGAAAAAAATTAAGAACTAAGAAGATCTGGCCCTTGCCTCCACAGAAATACCTTGGCTTGCCAGCCTGTTCTATTTTATTTTTCACTGTTAGTCCACCAATCTGGCCTATACGGGTATGGAAGAAATACACGCTGACAAGAGTGAGAATGAAAGGTTTCTGTTCTCCTAGGAAAAAACTGTTCTTTTGCCATAGAAACAAGTAGGCATTGATCGAAGTGATTAATAACAGCTTCACACCACTGCACATGCCTCTATGCTTTGTACGGAGAGACTGTGTCCTACAAGCACAGCTCCCTCATGATTAGCAAGGAATAAAATCAGCTTTCTTTTTAAGATCCTGAATGGCAGCCTCTTCCTTCAACAGGTGGCTCCTGTTACATATATTAGAAGAGAGAAGAGTGGGTTAGCAAGGGGAGAAAGAGAGGAAGGAAGAAAGGAAAGAAAGAAAGAAAATAGGACTTTAAAGTAAAAAGTAGTGAGAAGTGTTAAGGAAATTAACTACCTTACAGGCAAAAAGGACTTTCTGGAACCAAAATTATGATTTCTGAATTTTAAAAGTAAACAGACTAAACAAGAAATAGAGTGAATACAATGTAAAACTATAGTACTGATGTATGCAGATTAAACATGGAAACAGCTCACAAAACCAAGCAAGTAAACAAAGAAACTGAAAAAAGTGTTGGAAGCTAAATCTTATGAATATACTTTTCTGGAAGAAGTAAAAGAAATGGAAAGAAGAGAAACAATAATTTTTAAAATGAGAGAAGATTCTGGTTAGACATAGGAGAATGAAAACATGTCTACTCCCACCAAAAACCCCACTAAAGAGACAGTAAAGGTTTTTTTTTTTTACATCATCCACTTATAAAGACAAAGAGAACAAGGGAAGTAACAACAAATAAGAAATTCAGCAAGATTTTAGAAGCTGAGTATCAGATGGATGAGGATAAATGACAAGAAAAAAATAAAGCTGAATCTACAGGAGGAAAGCAACCACAAAGTAATCTGATTCATATTTGAGTTTTAACACTAAGTATATATTTATAATTTTAAATTTTTTAAAAATTATTTTAAAAGCATACAACTAAGTTTCTTTAGATACAAGAGTAGAATTAGCAAGAAATATGCCTATGTCATCAAGGGTTATACTTGTACATCATAGGGACTATTCCACTTTACGTATCTTAAACACAGTACTATATGTTCAATAAGCAATGCAAGAAATTGTATCATTCCTTAGCATGAAGAGTTATGATACACAGCTCTAACATGAGCGAACCCCAAACAGAAGTTGGTCTCATTTTCTTAGTTTCCATTCTTTTTTTTTTTTTTTTTTTAATTTTATAGCTACTTTATTTATTTATTTATTATTTATTTTTGGCTGTGTTGGGTCTTCGGTTCGTGCGAGGGCTTTCTCTAGTTGCGGCAAGCGGGGGCCACTCTTCATTGCGGTGCGGGGACCGCTCTTCATCGCGGTGCGGGGACCGCTCTTCATCGCGGTGCGCGGGCCTTTCACTATCGCGGCCCCTCCCGTTGCGGGGCACAGGCTCCAGACGCGCAGGCTCAGTAGTTGTGGCTCACGGGCCCAGCTGCTCCGTGGCATGTGGGATCTTCCCAGACCAGGGCTCGAACCCGTGTCCCCTGCATTAACAGGCAGATTCTCAACCACTGCGCCACCAGGGAAGCCCTCCATTCTTAATTCACACACATTAGTGCACTGAAGGGTTTAACTTTTTATTGCATACATTTCCTTATTAAGAATTATAAATCTTATAAATTATGATCACCAGTTCATCTTAAGCTACTTATACAGTAGCCAGTAAAAACATTCCTTAAGAAATATTTAAAGCTTTGTACAAAGATTTATATGCAATTTTCATTGCAATGTTATGTATCATAATAAAAATTGGGGAAAATATTCATTTAGAAGGTACTGATTGATTAAGTTATGATAATCTTTTTGTAGAATATTAAACAGCTATTTAAAATGATATAGAAAAATGACATGGAAAATGGTCATGATGTAAGGTTACAAAATAATATGATCCTAATTTAGTTTTATTGAATGCACATACTATATATTTATGTGTGTGTTACTGAATATACAAATATGCATGTACTTATATGTATATATATTCATTTAGAGAGAGAGAGAGAAGAAAGTTGAAGAGAGAGACAGAGAAAAATGAAGAGAATACAGTAAAATGCTTAACGTTGAGGGTGAAAGAAGTGGTAAAAACTATAGCAAAATCAACAAATTAGCCCTTTAAGAAAAAAATACGCTATTGAGAAATTCTTTGACCTTTGAGCATACTGATTCCTCCTTTCTCCCTATCCTTTAAGCCACTGAAGCTTAATGAAAGCACTAAAGGGAAGAAGCTAAATTCTTCCCTACACAGTTTGTATTTCATGAGTCCTCATTTCAATTTATCTTCTTCAGTGCAATTTCTAAATTTCTTTGCCCCTTGCATAATACTCACCTGTCAAAGCTTCATGTTGCTTTCACCATACCTGTCACCAAACTGATGTTAATAAATGACTAAATCTGGTGGTACCAATAAAACTGCCTTACGATCAGCCCCACCTTGACCCCTAAGCCCAGTCTGGTGATCCTGTTACATTTGTTTAGCCAGCATGACCCCTATCCCTGCACCATGATCATTTCAACCTTCCCACTCTCCTTAAACTACCAACCTCATCACTTCTTCCTTTTCAGAAATTGACCTCATCAGACAGCAACACACTCACCTTGTGGCCACAAAATTTACAAGTACACCTGTACCTATATTCATCCTTTCCTCCATTCTCCATTTGTAAGAGAGGAATTGTCCTATCAAAATTCAATTTCTGCCCAGCGCTCCAGCTTCCTTCCCCTCCCACTGTATATCAGATCCTGATAAATTTATTATCCCTCTCATATTATTTAAGAATAAACTACTTCACTTAACCCCACATTCCTCTCCAGACACCACTTCATAATTCTTTTTAGAGTCAGACAGCGTATTAAGCATTTTTAACTTAGAGTATCTTAGTTACCCCTCTCAACAACTCATTGCCCAGATTGGCAACTGGAACTTATTTTTTTTAAAAAACGATAATTTTCAAAAAGTTTTAAAACCATGATTCTCATACAAATATAAAATAAACGTGTCAATGTCTATTCAACTCAATTAATGAGAGGATAAGACAGAAGTCCAAAACCCCACACATTTATAGGGAGTGGAGGAATGGTGACATGAATTTTGAAGTGGATTGAAAATGGACTTTTTTGACAGTAGGAGAGAGAAATAGATTGGCTCTCTACTAGACTGAATTTATTTGCATGTTTATAAACAAGAATTATTTGTATTACTGTCAGTGTTCTACAAGTAAACTTTTATTGTAACAGAGCTGTAAAATAGACTAGTCAGTGACAAAAGTGCGTATCCCTACAGAATCAGCTAATTTCCAGAGGCTCCAGCATGTCTGTGAAAGATATTCAGGAATATTTTTTGCTAATTGCAAAGTCTTAAAATTTTTCCTACATAGAGATTATATGATGTATTAGAAGTCATATAAATAATAATTGGAAAATCTAGGATTTAAACCCTAGCCTGAAAAACTTATGCTATTACCTTCTATCTTCCTTTTTTTCTTTCTCCTCTTCAAATTTCCTTAATGAGTTATCCTCAGATGCTCTCTCCATGAATTATCCATCTCTAACTGAATACTCAAACTCAAACTGATTTCTGCCTTTACTATTCTACTGAAATGTCCTCATTTAGGTCATGAATAAATTCTGTATCCCCAGAGCCAGTCACCATTCACTTAGTCGTTATTTAACATCAGAAACATCAGACAATATTGAGCATGCACTCCTTCTGAAACACTTTTTAAATTTCCCTTCCATCTTGACACCCTCTCCTAGTTTCAGTCCACCTTACCCCACTCCTATTCAGGCTACTTTGCCTGTTATCCTCTTCTAGTCATCCTTTAAATAAATGAGACTCTTCGAGGAGCTGTTCTTCCCTTTATTTATTTTTTTTAATTTTTATTGGAGTACTGTTGCTTTACAATGTTGCGTTATTTTCTACAGTACAGCAAAGTGAATCTGCTATACCTATAATTATATCCCCTCTTTTTTGGATTTCCTTCCAATTTAGGCCACCACAGAGCACTGAGTAGAGTTCCCTGTGCTATACAGTAGGTTCTCATTAGTTATCTATTTTATGCATAGAATCAATAGTGTATATATGTCAATCTCCCAATTCATCCCCCCCCCTTTCCCCCTTGGTATCCATACGTTTGTTCTCTACGTCTGTGTCTCTATTTCTGCTTTGTAAATAAGATCGTCTATACCAATTTTTTCAGATTCCACATATATGTGTTAATATATGATATTTGTTTTTGTCTTTCTGACATACTTCACTCTGTATGACAGTCTCTAGGTCCAACCACATCTCTTCAAATGACCCAATTTCTTTCCTTTTTATGGCAGAGTAATATTCCATTGTATATATGTACCACATCTTCTTTATCCATTCCTCTACTGATGGACATTTAGGTTGTTTCTATGTCCTGGCTATTGTAAATAGTGCTGCAATGAACATTGGGGTGCATGTGTCTTTTTGAATTATGGTTTTCTCTGGGTATATGCCCAGTGGTGGGATTGCTGGGTCACATGATAGTTCTATTTTTAGTTTTTTAAGGAACCTCCACACTGTTCTCCATAGTGGCTGTATCAATTTACATCCACAGTGCAAGAGGGTTGCCTTTTCTCCACACCTTCTTCAGCATTTATTGTTTGTAGTTTTGTGATAATGGTCATTCTGACCAGTGTGAGATGATATCTCAGTGTAGTTTTGATTTGCATTTCTCTAATGATTAGTGATGTTGAGCGTTTTTCATGTGTTTTTTGGCCATCTGTTATGTCTTCTTTGGAGAAATGTCTATTTAGGTCTTCTGCCCATTTTTTGATTGGGTTGTTTTTTTTTTGATATTGAGCTGCATGAGCTGTTTGTATATTTTGGAGATTAATCCTTTGTCAGTTGCTTCATTGGCAAATACTTTCTCCCATTCTGAGGGTTGTCTTTTCATCTTGTTTATGGTTTCCTTTGCTGTGCAGAAGCTTTGAAGTTTCATTAGGTCCCATTTGTTTATTTTTGTTTTTATTTTCATTACTCTAGGAGGTGGTTCAAAAAAGATCTTGCTGCGATTTATGTCAAAGAGTGTTCTGCCTATGTTTTTCTCTAAGAGTTTTATAGTGTCTGGCCTTACATTTAGGTCTTTAATCCATTTTGAGAATGTACAATGGAGCAAAGATAGCCTCTTTAATAAGTGGTGCTGGGAAAACTAGACAGCTATGTGTAAAAGAATGAAATTAGAACACTCTCTAACACCATACACAAAAATAAACTCAAAATGGAGTAAAGACCTAAATGTATGTCCTTCCCTTTAGAATCTACATTTTCTGTGTGGGCTATTTCATTCTTCCCAATAATCATATATTTCAAAATATATCCAAAATTTGCCTCTGGTATTCCAGTTTCACGTATCAAATTTTTAAATGGTTATACCCACTGGGTGTTCATTCAACATATACCTCTTGAAAATTTGCTATATGCCATAGACTTTAATACATGCTTGGGCACCATCCAGTCATAGGATTTCTCACAGGTATTTCACTCTCAATAACTGAACTTAACTCAAGTTTGTGTTTCCTCCAGTTCCCCTTCACTGTAAACAGAATCTCTATCAATAGAGTTTCTCAAAGCAGAAAACTACAAGGCATTTTTGACCCTCCCCTCTCCCTGTACTTCTACATCATAACAAGTCCTATTCATTCTACCTCATAAGTTTGTCTCAAATTAATACACTGCACCTCATTCCTATTCCCATCCCAAGTGAAAATTAGGGATATCTCTTAAAACAAAATCTGGTCATTGTCGCTTGCTTAATTCAAATGCTTCCATAGAACCCCATCTCTCTTAAAATTAGGTCTCAAATCCTTAAATCGATCCTCTAGGTGCTCCTCTTTTTCCTCTGTCTCCATTATTTTTTCTTCAGTCCTAAAATGTGAGGCTCTGTCTCTTTTGCCTGAAGGTTTCCCCAAAGACTGTTTCCTCTGCCTAAAACACCCTTTTACCTAATTTTGTATTTGCAAGTTCCTAATCAACTTCCAGGCCTCAGCTTAAGTTTTATCTTTTCAGGGAGACTTCCCATGAACCGAGAGTTTACATTGTGTATTCCTGCTTTATTTGACATTTCCCCTTGTATTACTCATTAAATATCTGATTATTTGTTCAAAGTTTATCTTTCAGGGACCATGTTCATATTGTGTAGTGAAGCACTTCAGCACTTCATATCCTTGGCACATAGGAGGGGCTTTCTACTTATTGAATAGATGAGTGATGCTTATATAGAACCTGCCTATAACACACACACACACAAAAGTCAGAACTGGGAGAATGGGAGAACTGAATGACAACACTTAAAATTTTTGTGGGCCTATGTAAAGTTGTGTTGCCACATTTCTGATCATTTCCCTGCCTTTTATAATTAATGTGGTCATGATCTTTTGGGACACGCACTCATACACACATACACACACATTTAACTCTACTACCAGTATAGAATGTAATTTGCACAGTTTTGGAATCTTGAAATAAAAGTAGTCTAAATAGACAATATACAATTTATATTCAAATTTATTTATTGTATATTAAGATTTATATACAATAAACTTCACTAACTCTTACTTGAAAGACAGGCACCTTAGCAAGTATTCTAAAAGGAAAGTGATTATCTTTGGTGAATATTTGCCAAATTTCAAAGTGTTTGGAAATAATTTGCACACAAGTTTCCTTGGAGTACATTTTGCAAACAGTCTTATATGTACACTTAAAAGTAGTAGTACCTCATATAACTAACTGACAGGTGCTTTTGCCTGAAGCACTGCCTGAAATTTTTTTAAGCTCAAATCTCAAGGTATAGCAATCATAATTTAGTTTAAGAAAAAGAACTTTGGACCATTAATTATCCATTTGTCCATTAATGAGATTTACAGCAACTTTCTGAAGAGTAACTTGGTGTGCCCGTAAGCACCCCTATGGCTTTCCACAAAGCAAAGATATCATGGTCCTCTCTTCAGGCATATATTCTTCTTAGAGTCCTAAGCTTCCATATAATGTGTTTATTGTACACTCTTCTGTGGGCCCACTAGGCCTCTGGACTTATAGCATATGTCACACTGCACTACAAATGCCTGCTTATTTTTCTGTTTTCCCCAGTTGTTAATAACTTTCAGCGAAGACAGAGTCAATTTCTGTCTTCTTTACAATTGCATTTTAATTTTCTACAACAGAAAAGTGACACAGTACAGGTGCTCAGTAAAATTGGTTGAATGGACCTAGTGAACAAGAGATAATGTGACACAACTTCATGAATAAATATTAAATTTAATTGACCAATTAAAATATATTTATACAATAACTTATATGGTCTTAACGTCAAGAAAAATAGTAGCAGATAAAATGGGTAGTTTGAATGGTTTTATGTACATGCTATGTCAAAAATGAATCAATTTAATAAATTATGATTTTTGCATGGAAGACTGTCAGATTTTAGGCATAATCTAATATACTGATGATAGATATTTTAAAAGCTAAGTGAAGGCTTAAAGAATTTCAGTTTTATTCCCTTTGTTTTAATAAAGGAAATCATTTGTTTTACTAGATATTGGAATGCTATCATGTTGTGCCAAGAATCTAGTCTTAAAGTTGATGAAAAGGAGCAAATTAAAGGTTATAGCCTATAGATCACAATAACATTTATTATGAAAAAGTCCTAATTTCAAACAGAGACCTATTACCATTTTTATAAAGATGGGCATTGTGGCTGAAACTACCTCTTCCAGAAATTTTAGCCAACTAAATAATTCACTATGCAGTTTTTCAGAAATTTATTATTGTAAGAAAGATTTTTGAAATGTAGTCAAATAACCTGAATAGAGCTAGTTAGAGTCAGAAATTTTAATGTTTAATATTATTAACCCTTTGAGGCAGGGGAAGTATCTCCTTAGCAATGGTTACATTTTCAGATGAGCCAAATGGGAAATCTTGGTGTAGTTAGAATCAAAGCTCTATTAACAATTTTGATATGTGCTACACAAATGAACCTTGAAAACATTATGCTAAGTGAAATAAGCCAGACGCCAAAGGACAAATAATATGTGATTCCAGTTATATGAGATACCTAGAATAGTCAAATTCATAAAGATAGAAAGTAGAAACCAGATTGGGAAACAGAGTATTGGGGAGTTATTATTTAATGGATACAAAGTTTCAGTTTGGATGATTAGAAAGTTCTGCAGAAGGATAGTGGTGATAGTTATGTAACAATGTGAATGTACTTAATGCCACTGAATTGTACACTTAAAAGTGGTAAAGTTTGTGCAATGTCTATTTTACCATAATAAAAATTAATTTTTTTAATTCCATTATCATATACTAAGAAATTGAACTACTCATTTTATAACTGGCCTGTTCACAGCCAACATCAGATCCAGAATTCTCTGCTGGAATGGTTAGAATGGACAAGGGCAGCCAGAATTAGAGGTGAAATCATTCTGGCCTATTAAAGGAAGTCATTGGTACCACAATTTGTTGATTAGTTGTTTGGTTGATTGATTCTCCTAAACATTTGAACCATCGGCTAGATCTTTTCTCTTTTTAACTAGACACAGTGCCCACTGGTTGATGAATTCTTTCAAAAATTTGAGCATAGCTGCTAGGAAGAAATAATAAAGGTAAGGCAGGGAGGAAAAGAGCAACTAATGAATAAGTCAAGGAATCAGAGGGCAGAAAATGGTTAGTATGGTCCAAGGGTGTGTGATGTCTAACCACGTAGATCAGGGAAAGAAGACCTAGAGTTTTGATCTAGTTAGTCTGGAGCTGACCGGAGGTACAATAGAATAATAATGATAAATTTTCAACTCATTAAATACAAAATAGAAATCAATTAATGTAGTCAAGGTATAAACCCCTTACTTTTCTCTTCCAATTTAACCTGCTCTCTGAAATTTTCCTCTTTTCATGCCTTATGTCTCCTATGGTCAGAGACCCATTTAGCTGATCTTTAAGGCTATAATTACTAAGAGTGTCTATCACACTCTTGCCCTCCAAAAAGCTGAATCTCCATGTGTTCACTAGTCTCACCTTTTTTGCTTGAATCAGACACTTACGGGAGTTCTTCAAAGCATAATAAGGCCTTATTATTTCTTTCTATATTGAGAATATTTTTTAATCCTGAGTATAGGAAATACAGTTGAGCTATTTTTTTCAATTTCTAAAAGGATAAAAAGCTAGTACTCTTGACAATGACAAACTCTTCACAAACATTACGAATGATTCCTGCATTCAAATTGAAAATCCATCACTTTCCAGAAATTTTATCATAGAAAAAAATGTTTAAGATTTTCTGAGCCTCAGTTTCATCTGCAAAATGGTAAGAATTACAACTACAAAACATAATTATTTTTTTCTTCCTGCAGATAAACTGACATCAAATGTCAAAGGAGATGAGTTACCCAAGAAAATAAATTGAGAAAACAATTCAGTGAATGTAAAACTTTAATAGGTATGGGTTTTCTGCACTGCATTTGGTAATGTTCAAATATGTCTTTTTAGGAAAACTCTGAAATTTCATTAAAAATCGGGTTGATCACAGCTCTGACCTATAATTAATAATAATAATTATCCTATCCATAGGTTCTCACATTATTTGTAGTAAACTTTAGTAGGAATTTCAAGATGAAACCTAAGCCTAGATCTTCATGTTTCATAAAAATTTTACCTTATTTGTCAAATGGAAAGATCTCTCAAATAGGTATCAATTTCCTTTTTTTACTTATTATTATGGAAAATTTCAAAAACACACACATAAAGAAAGAGTACAATGAACTATCATGTACACATTGCCCATCTTCAGCAACCACCAATTCAACCATGTTATCATTACTATGCCCCCCAAATTAATATTAATTTCTTACTATTTTAAATTTCTAAACAATGTTTAAATTTTCCCAATAGTCATATATTTACAGCTAGTTTGAAACAGGATCTTAATAAGGCCCATAGATTTTAATAGGTTGTTACATCTCATCTCCTTTCATCTATATACTAGCTCACAATCTGCCTCTCTTTTTTCCCTTGAAAGTTTATTTGTTGACCAACTAGGCGCTTCTCATTGCAGAGGTTTTTTCAGTTAGATTTGGCACGCCACTCATAATCAATTTACTTTTATTTAGAATACTAGAAATTATCTTCATTACATTCTCCTCAAATGCCAATATTAAATGAAGATAAACTTGTACTTCAGTCACATATGTGACTATGTATTTAAATTTCATTATATTTCTTAGTATATGTAGAACAGGGATCTTCAGGCCTCATTGACCAGAAAGTAAAAACATAAGGCCACATTCCACTAATATTCAAACAAAAATAACTTGGAGTACCCACAATCTAAATGCAAAAAAATTATTCACCTTTACAATATCTTCTAGATGTTTCTAGAGTCCTTGAATATGCTTTCCTCATTTCCTCAGCCTCATTTGTTCCAGCCTTTTCTTAAGACATGACAAAAACTATTGTCTCTTGTTTTCAACAGCTGTGGGGCTACTGACCTCCCTCAAGATGCTGCTGCTCCCACCATGCTGTTCTCCAAATGTACCATTGTACCGTTGTAGCATTATACTGTTGGATGGTGGGGAGAAAGTAATGCTCTCCTTTTTATTGCTTAATCCCTTGGCATGCAGCAGCAGTTCAAAGACAAAGCTGCAACTTTAACAAGATTGTACTGAATTTTCTGCTATAAAGGAAGCCAGACAACGTAAAGAATAACTTAAATTGTTACCACATATGATTATTCTTAGAGCTTACAGGTCGTTATGTCCTTGGATTTCTTTAAAGACCTTCCCTGTCTACTTTTGAGTCTATTTCCAATAGGTTTGACCCCTACCTTACACCACACAAAATTAATTTGATGTGGTACATATAACTAAACATAAAAGCTAAAACTATGAAGATTTTTAAAGAAAATATATAGACTATTTTTGCAAACTTGCAATAATAAACTTGCAAAGACTTCTTAAAGAGAACATAAGCAAAACTGTTGAAGAAAAAAGATAAGTTGGACCTTATAAAACTTACAAATTTCCATTCATCAGAAAATAATACTGTAGGGACTTCCCTGGTGGTGCAGTGGTTAAGAATCTGCCTGCCAATGCAGGGGACACGAGTTCAAGCCCTGGTCCGGAAAGATCCCACATGCCGCAGAGCAACGAAGCCCGTGTGCCACAACTACTGAGCCTGCACTCTAGAGCCCGTGAGCCACAACTACTGAAACCTACATGCCTAGAGCCCATGCTCCGCAACTAGAGAAGCCACCGCCAGGAGAAGCCCTCGCACCACAACGAAGAGTAGCCCCCGCTCGTTGCAACTAGAGAAAGCCTGTGCGCAGCAACAAAGACCTAATGCAGACAAAGATAAATTCATTAATTAACTAAAAAAAAAAGAAAATAATACTGTTAAGAAAATTAAAAAGCCAGTCACAAACTGGAAGAAAACATGTGCAGTATAGATATCTGGCAAAGGAATTTATTCAAAATATGTAAGAAATTCCTATAACTTAATAATAAAAAGTCAAATAATTTTAAGGGAGGTATTTTTTAATGGACAAACCCTTAATAGACGTTTCACAGAAGAAGATATATGAATAACCAATAAACACATGAAAAATTGTTCAATATCATCAGTCATTAGAGAAATGTAAATTAAAGTCACAATGAGCTAACAGCTCACATCTTAAAGAATAGCTAAAATTAAAAAGATTTAAAATTCAACTTTTGGCAAGAATGTGGTGTAACTGCAACTCTCATACATTGCTGAGTGATAGTGTGCACTTATCAATCATTTCAGGAAAATAGAAATATGTTATAAAATGAAACATACAACTACTCAAATTATCTAGCAATTTCACTCCTAGATATTTACCCAAGATAAATGGAAATGTACTCTAACAGTAAGACGGGTACAAAAATATTTATAGTAGTTTTATTCATTATAGCCCCAAATTAGAACCATCCAAAATATTCATCAATAGATGAATGGATAAAAAAATTCTGGTGGATTCATACATTGATGTACTACTCAGAAATAAAAAGGAATATGCTATTATATGACAATAATGTGGATGAATCTCAAAAAAAAGTGCTGTGTGAAAGAAGGCAATCACAGGAATATATATTGTATTGTTATTTTTTAATTAATTTATTTATTTGTTTATTTTTGGCTGTGCTGGGTCTTTGTTGCTGCACATGGGCTTTCTCTAGTTGCGGCAAGCAGGGGCTACTCTTTGTTGTAGTGCAGGGGCTTCTCATTGCGGTGGCTTCTCTTGTTGCAGAGCACGGGCTCTAGGTGTGCAGGCTTCAGTGGTTGTGACACGCAGGCTCAGTAGTTGTGACCCGCGGGCTCTAGAGTACAGGCTCAGTAGTTGTGGAGACCGGGCTTAGTTGCTCCGCAGCATGTGGGATCTTCCCGGACCAGGGCTTGAACCCGTGTCCCCTGCATTGGCAGGTGGATTCTTAACCACTGCACCACCAGGGAAGTCCTATTGTAGTGTTATTAACTCAAGTTGGAAAGAAATCAGAAGAGTGATTGCCTGGGTAGGGGATGGAGGAGCATTGACCGGAGAGAGGCATGAAGATACTTTCTAGGGTGATGGAAATCTTGACTGGGGTGATGGTTACACAGATGTATAAATTTGTCAAAACCCATCAAACTATACCCTTAAAATCTGTGTATTTTATTGTTATGAAATTATACCCTTAAAAAGTTTTTCTGGGGGGGAGTACAGAGAAGTCACTCTAATGAACAAATGGTAAATAAAACAGATATGGTCCCTACTTTCAGGTAGCAAGCTCAGGCTCAATCAGGAGATTAGACATAGTATAAATCTCCCCACAACACAAGTTCCAGGCATGACAGCCTAACTCTTAGAGAAAATAAAATAAAATAACCCTATAGTTTAAGCTCTTCCTCTCCATTCTTTATACTCCCAATTCAAAGCGAGCCACTTTACAGGATGTTTAAGAGTGGTAAGTTCTGCCTTCAGAAAAAACCCAGAAGTCATTATGTATGTTTTGTCTTCTTCTCCAATAGGAAATATACATCTGAACATGATAATACAACATTAGCACATGTAGATTATTTGGTCTTAAATAATACTATGAGCAAGGGCATCAGTAGTGCTGTACACATTGAGAAGTGCCAAGTCCTATTCAAATCCATTTTTACAGTCTCTCCTAAAGCATGAAGTCATGCCTGCGGGTCCTTCCCACAGACTTTTGTCTCAGCTCCTTTTCATTGTTAGCCACAGATTGCCTATTAAGATATTTCAAGTCACAAGACTACTTATAAGTCTGAGCATATTTAGAAACTGTGGCTAGAAAGCAGTGCAGTGTCTGAGTCCAAACTCAAGGACTTACGTAACACAAGCTATTTGTCCTACCCCTAGAGCAAGAATACCTCTAACAGTTACTAGGTACTAAATGGTCGACCTAGAAGATAAAAACTGCTTGGGAAGACTGGCATAAAATCTCAGCCCTGCATGGAGAGACAGCTTGTCACCAGCTGCTCTGAGAAATGCCATAATCCTTAGTCTTCTGTAGTTGATTTCATGCCCACTTTTCTGTTTATGTATTAAAGTGTTAGCCAGTACAATGGCTGTCCATCTTCAACATATTAGCCACAACATGGCTTTAGCAACGCATTGTAAAGACTTTGTCTAAGCAATTTACATAAGCAAATTAGTGGAGCAGTATAACCTGTTTACTCATATTGCATAATAGTTTTATAAAGAACCTCAGTTATTCTAGCTAGGACCAACTTTAGCCTATCCCTCAGACTGGACAAAAATAACATCCACACCTCCACACACATACAAAAAAATTAAAACCATACAAAGAAAGGAAATATTTTCACAAAGAAGCAACAACTCTAATGAGTTGTGACATTAGCTAAAGTATACACTCAACAAATTCTATTGTCATCAGAACTCTTAGCTTTTCAGACTGAAATATACATGTATTCAAGTTACATCAAACTTTCCCACAAACAGTGGTTGTGTATTTCCTGTACTTCAGTTTGTTTAACTGAAGGGATGCAGCAGAGCTGTCCAGAAGTAAACTTTACCTGAAAGGTAAATTCAAGCTTTCACATCTTTCATGGCTTGCAGCTTTTAAAAAGCAGTTGTTTGGGAGCTTCCCTGGTGGCGCGGTGGTTGAGAATCTGCGTGCCAATGCAGGAGACACGGGTTCGAGCCCTGGTCTGGGAAGATCCCACATGCCGCGGAGCAACTAGGCCCTTGAGCCACAATTACTGAGCCTGCGCATCTGGAGCCTGTGCTCCGCAACAAGGGAGCCCGCGATAGTGAGAGGCCCGCGCACCGCGATGAAGAGTGGCCCCCACTTGCCGCAACTAGAGAAAGCCCTCGCACAGAAACGAAGACCCAACACAGCCATAAATAAATTAATTTTTTTTGAAAAGCAGTTGTTTGGGGTTTTTTGTTTGTTTGTTTTGTTTTTGTTTTGTTTTGTTCTTTTAACTTCACCCCAGCGATGTTAGGCAGAAAGAAAAAGGGAAAAATGAAGACCACACTTTGAGTTACTGCACCCTGTTAGAGAAAAATAAATAAATGAGATTCCCTTGAAGAACATTTGGTTCTCTACTGAGGAGTTTTCTATTTAATGTAAACTTCATTTTTAGTTTTAACATCAAAACTTTACATCAGCTGACAAAACACAGAAAGAAAAGAAAAGAAATCTTTGTTATATTTGTTTTGGCTTTTTTCTACGTATTAAACAACCGTCACTCTCAGTATATCAAGGGGATGAGGACCAACATTTTTCTCATGTTAAATATTGCCTTTGGGTGACAGCATGGTGTATCAGAAAGAATGGGGTTTTAAAATGAGGAGTGAATTCAAACTCTGAATTTTCCCTTAATTAACTCTATGTCTCTGTCATATTCCATTATTTTTCTGGGCTTCAGGCCCCTCGTTTGTTAAAAAGATAATTATACCTGATAGTTGCTGTGATAAGGAGATTCAACTGAATATTGGTTCTGCCTCAGATAGTAGCTAGCTTTCTGATAATGAAATTTTTACTTATGGCTTTCCTATGATTTCATTTTTTAATCTATAAATCTGTGGAATTGATAAACCAGCTCTAACGATTTCAAATTATTATGAAAATGATCAACCTATATTTTCATTAGCATCTTTAGGATTCCGCTGAAGACTTATCCAGATAGCTATCTAGTTGACAGAATTATTCATCCTAACCCTGAATTAAACAATGTTTTATTTACAAGTTTCATGCATCTTAGAATGAAAACTTAAGCTATAAAATTCTAGAGATGAGCCCTAAAATAAGAACTAAAACTCTCCTTGAAGGATTGATGAGATCAGAAAAGACCAAGAAAGCCCAAGTTTATTCTTCAAATGATTTTTTTTCTTGCCATGCAACAATTATTTCAATTAAACATTGGAAAGTTACAGAACCGTTCAGCTTCCCTGAATGACTTCTCTAGGCTAGATTGCAAGGATATAGTTTGCTGACCAAATACTAATTGCATCTCAGGGACACTTTATACGGTAAATTTTACTGAGTAAAATACTGAAGATAAGGAAACAATCTAAAATACATCAGATTTTACAAAATCTGACAAAATTCTCTTCTCATAGGAGTCATATTGTATATTTACACGTAGTAATGATTATTAAGGTCCACTCTAACCATAGTCTTACAACTACATGCATCTAAAGCAGGACACCTTAGTTCACCTCTGCTCTTCCTTCTGGTTTACAGTATCCCCTAAGACCACAGATCACAGCACTCTCCCTGTTTTCATAACTACTGTAATATTGATTCTTATATACACAAACCTTTATGATTCCTCAGATCAACACCTCAAACTGATACATTTCCCCCTGGGCCCTACCCCTATTTCCCCAGATAAGGAAATAGACTCCTTCACGTTCCAATCACCAAAAAGAAAAACACACATGCACAACCTGGACTGTTATGACACTCTAGCCAATTTAAACAAATTCACTGAGTTTCAACCTGGGAGAAGGGATAAAGAGAAAGAGAGGGTGGCTATGCTACTTCATTGCACACACACACACACACAAACACACACACACACACACACACACATATATATATATATATATATATATATATATATATATATATATATATATATTCAGGAGGAGTATGCAGAATGTTTAAAAGGCTATATTCAACACTAATATTTGAAAAAGTATATTCAATATTAAATTTGAAAAGATGAATTTTTTTTTTCCATCAAGTCACCCTCGGCTTTCTTGCCTTTTTTTTTTTTTTTTAACTTTTTATTTTATATTGGGGTATAGCCAGTTAACAATGTTGTGATAGCTTCAGGTGCACAGCAAAGCGACTCAGACATGTATATTCATGCATCCATTCTCCCCCAAACTCCCCTCCCATCCAGGCTGCCACATAACATTGAGCAGAGTTCCCTGTGCTATACATTAGGTCCTTGTTGGTTATCCACCTTAAATATAGCAGTGTGTACATGTCAGTCCAAACTCCCTAACTATCCCTACCCCTCACCCTTGCCCCTGGTTACCATAAATTGGTTCTCTAAGTCTATGAGTCTGTTTCTGTTTTGTAAATGAGTTCATTTGTATCATTTCTTTTTAGATTCCACATATAAGGGATAGCATATGTTATTTCGCTTTCTCTGTCTGACTTACTTCACTCAGTAATGATAATCTCTAGGTCCATCCATGTTACTGCAAATGGCATTTTTTCATTCTAAAAAGGTGTATTTAATATTAAAATTTATTTATTTGGTGATGATATTTAATTTTCTTCTGATATTCCAAATAACACTAAAGGAAGAGAGTAGGGTTTTTTAGTGTGAGAATACTGAACTAATTGAATACTTAAAGTATATTTCTTTTTTTAATGAATAGTTAAGGAACACAATATATGAAGGGACAAAGGACCAAGTTTTAGTACTCTAAAAGAGGAAAGCACTCTTCACAAATACTCAGTACACAGAATTTATGGTACAAGACATCATTATCCAGCATAGAATTACCTAGCCCTTTTAAAAACAAGCATAAATATCTTTTCTGTTGAATAGACAAAATATACACCTAAAAGTAGTAGTGGTACAGCATTGAGAAAAACCTAGGCATATGGTATTTAATCAGATCAGTCTGTTTACTTTGGAACATCTACTTATGAAAATATTTGGCAGAATATGTAAAAATTACTAATGAAAAATTATATAACTTTTTAAAAAACCAAATCTTTATATATTTGGTACACAGGGGAATCAGAATAATTATCATCAGTCCTATAAAGTGAACTGTACCAATATCAACTTTGTCAACTCTGTACAGATTGTGAAACAATTTGCCCCAGATTGTTTTATGCCATAGCAATGGCAAAGTCTAATTTCCAAGTTCCAGGCTCCATAGTGGAAATAAGCCACTTCAAGCTAGTTTAGTTAATGATTTCCTTTAGGTTTATTTACAAAATAAAGAAAAATCCACATTGATTCAGATTTTTCTAGGGTGAACTAGATACCCTGAGTATGTTTTTATTCCTTAGGAGCAGGTTGAATGCATATTAAAAACTATTATATGGTGTTATGCTTGGCTGGCCTTTGATTGGTGAAGAGCGTCAGCTGAGTGTTTAATATCTGGGAGGATTTATGTGTGAAAAACAAAATTTTAAACTGTCTGTGTTTTAGCTTATTAATTAAAATTTAAAATCTTCAACCTATTTCCTAATCCTTTATGTCAATGCAAAAGAAATCTTAAACCTATTTAAAATAAGAATGACAAGTTTTACTTGATCCTTTTTAAAGTTTAATATAGGTGATCTTCATCACTTCAAACTCCTGATAAGTCAGACTTAAATGCTGTTTTGGATTTAATTGTGTCCCCCCAGATTGTTATGTTGAACTCCTAATCTTCAGGATCTCAGAACTCAACCTGATTTGGATATATGTTCATTGCAGGTAATTAGTTAATATGAGGTCATACTTGAGTAGCAAGGGCCCCGAATCTAATATGACTGGTGTCCTTATTAAAAGGGGAACTGTAGACACAGCAATGCCCACAGGGAGATCACCCTGTGAAGATGCAGGCAGAAAACATGGTGACACCAAGGAACACCAAAGATTGTCAGCATACCACCAGAAGCTAAGAGAGAGAGGCATGGAACATTTTTCTCCCTCACAACCCACCAAATGAACCAACGCTGCTGACATCTTAATCTTGGACTTCTAGCCTCCTGAACTGTGAGACAATAAATTTCTGTTGTTTAAGCCACCTGTCTGTAGTACTTTATTACAACAACCCTAACAAACTAATACAAATGCTTAACTTGCAAGTCACTTCTAAGTATTTAAGCAACTTTTGTACATCTAATGAACCAAATATAAATGTAAATAGCTTTTCTTAAACAAATAAAATTCTCCTACACATTTCAAATTTAAATCTTGACAAAGCTAATATGTCTATGTTTCTTACCTGTCATATTCTTTTAAATGTTTTCTATATCTTAATTAATGTATATTCTCATTATCATGATGATTTAAAAATTAAATACCAAAATATTAATTTTATGGGATTCATCAAAAATTTACTTATTTTTTTCCTAAGTTTCAGTGTTTAGCTTATCTGGCCAAAGCAAGCATATTTATCATCACAGATGGGCTATGTTTACCATGACCTTTTCATAAAATTTAACTGTCTGATTTGAAATCATGAGATCATGTAACATCCTGACCCAGGATTGTAAATAAATGTTTTACTGCTCTTTGGGTCCTGAATCTTTATTTATTCCTCAGTCACAATTCTATTCTTCAGCCTTTTTCCACTATTCTACAATCACTTTATTGGCAAAGGAATCCTATTTGCTAAGGCAGTGTTTTACAAGAAACAGCTTATTATCAGGTAGGTTTGAGAGGACACCTATGAGGATACCTTGACTCTACCTATCTCGGCCCTGGATAATTGAACACCTACTCAGACTGTTGACTAAATCCTGAGTCATTGAGTGAGCCTGACCCTACCCAGTAACTGGGAAAAGTCACAGAAGTGACCAAGGTTCACATTCTCCCTTCCCAAAGATCCTAAGTTAGACTTCGGGTCCTTTTCAACTCTCAGTGTAAAGCAACAATAATTAGAAACAGAGACAATATCTGTGACAGAAGGAGAGTGATCAAGGGGGAGAGGAAGATGAACTGATATATAAAAGATAAGGGCATGGGGAGCCAGTTGTGTAGGGACTTGTAAGCCAGCGTGAGGAGTTGGGCAGAGGCATGAAGTAGTCTGACTTGAAGTTTTAAAAGATCATGTTTCTGGTCTATTGCTCTGGACAGTCACAGTCAGACAGTGAGCATTCACCTTTTCTCAATCCTGGTTTCTGATTAATGAGATTTCTTTCCAGCAAGGAGAGAAGATCATTCTCACCAAAGTCAGAGAGGAAATAGGAAATACCCAAAGTTCCCTAGAGCATTTCAGCTTTAACTCTACCTGATCAGACTCTCACCATGTTTGTGGCTACTTTCACTCTAGAAAGGAATAAAGGATTTAGCTAAAAACCAAATCCTTCATTCTCCTTGCTTTGTACCTCTGCCTCAATCAGGTCTCTTTGTCTCCTCAATATCTGATTTACTTGCATAGTTTTTCCTAAATATATTGCCGCTACTTCTATTTCATCTGGCTAATCTTAATGCATTCCTTTTCCCACCTATACCATATATTCACAATTTGATTAGTACTTATCAAACTACTGTGTCAAGCTGATATCTCCACCCTTCCCCAAGGAATTTGGTAACAAATAACCAGCTTCTTTCAACCTTATACTGGCAACCAAATAGAAATATTTGAACTAAATTGTTGCTTCAAAATTAATCATTAAGATGATCACAGATATAAAATTTATAAAATTGATTTGTACTGTTTAAAGAAGACTGTGTTATCCATAAATATTGCCTAAGAAGGAGTTTATTTCTGGTAATGAACATGGGAAAATACACATAATATAGTGGGTTTTTTAAAAATTATGAATATAACATAGGTGCCAGCCCCTGACCGAGTTCAACTACAGATCCCATGTGTGACCCTACAACCTAGTGAGGAAGACAAGGGTAAAAACAAATTAAACCACATTTTGTTAAGCAATATCCTGTCATTCATCCATTCAATAAACATTCATCAGATCCCTACTTTGTTCCTGACCTTAAGCTAAGGATACAAGAAGAAGATATATTAACTGACCTCAAAAAAGCAGGCTTACGAGAGAAGAAATCAGTAAACCAAGAATTATAATACAACGTGTAGTATGTAAATTATTCATTCATTCAACAAACATTTCTTGAAAATCACTTTGTGCCAGACGATGTGGCAGTTGCTTGGGTTATAAATACGTAATTCATGATTCTTTCCCTTACTGGGAACCCATCAACTCTAGCACATTTTGACGCGACAGTTTGTGGAAAAGCACAGGGGCAAGGGAAAGCAAGGCATGTTCCAGAAACTGTAAGTGGCAGAATTAGGGTTTAGCGCGGAGTACCTGTGAAAAAATAGTAAAAATGAGGCTAGACAGGTAGAGACCAGATTTTAAGAGAACTTATTCTAAAAGACTGAAGACATTTATATTCTCCAAAGTCTATAATAATGTTTCAAGAAAATTTTTATCATTGCACTACAAATATTGTTTACTTTGTAATTTGTACAGATATTGTGGAATGTCAAGAAATGGAGTTTAGTTCCCCCAGAAGGCAGAGGCTAAAACTACGAGTTGTGTGAGGGTAGTTTATTTGGAAGACAGACAAGGTAGAGCGAAACAGAAAAAGCCAAATTGAGAATGCTATACTGGGCTGATCACCGCCGTTAGCAGCCAGGGGGCTCAGCACCATGTTCTCTGAGAAGCCTTTAGAAGAGCTCACAGAATCTTCCACGCAAAGATAGAAAGGGCGACGCATTCATCGCTCAGCTCCCATCCCTATTTATTGATTGGCGCCTTCACGGCAAATGTGCATATACGCACGCGCACACGCACGCATGCGTCGTTAAAGGTACGTAAGCGTGTGGCGAACAGCGCCCCCAGGCATCGCCCCCTACAACCTAAGAGGGGTCCTGGGACAGAAGCTAAAGGACGTGTGCTGGAGATGAGACACTGTCACTGCAAAGTGAACTGTGGAATTCCGCAAGGAGCTAACTGTCCAAGTCAAGGCTAGAATCAGATCGGAGGCGGAGAGGGATGTAAGGACCTAAGAAGTGTCTGAGGTACTCGTTTATTTTACAACCACATATTTGAAATGCTCCCCAGTACGTGTGATGGCGATTAAACACTGACCTCTCACCCTAAAAATTAATATCTGTCTTAAGGTTAACCTGTTTCAATTTACAGTTTAGAAAGATCTCTTGAGTAGCAGTTTTCAGCACGGAAATGTTTGATGACAAGGAAACTGAAGTGATTGGGGCTTACATTAAAGCAGAAAATAGTACAGATCAGAAAGCTTCTTTAGGAGATAAAGTTGATAAGCTGGAGAACATAGGAGACAGACAGCATATCGTTGGACAGTGTTTCTTAGACACTTTTTACTATAACCCACATGAAGAAATAGATTTCATACCAGGAAGACCCTCCGTCCCTCCTGCCTCCCCATTCACAAACATACATTTTAATGATGCAAAAGTTTTACAAAGTAATCAATATCTTGACTGAGATGCCCTCTAATAGTTTTTATATTTTTTTGTTTCTATTTTTAAATATTGGCTGCAGAAATTGATATTACCACAATTTGAAAATATTGATTTAGGGTTACTCTCAGCTTTCTAGCTTGGCAACAGAGAAAAATTGATGGATCATCAAGATGAGGAATATAGGAAAAGGAACGAGGAGAAAGTTGGGAAAAGTTCAGCATATGTTCAAGGTATGTTAGGGACTTTCACATGTAATGCTTCATTTAATCTTTGTAACCACCTTAATAGGAAGTTGTTATTCCAACTTTAAAGATGAAGATATTAAGGCTCAAAAAAATTATGGTACTTTTCAAAAATTGTACAGGCAGAAAATGGAGAAAGGTTTTGAAACAATTTTTTATTGCCCTGTTTAAAATTAAGTATTTTGCAGGGCTCCCCTTTAAATTAATTAATATGAACCTTTCTTTATGTTTGAAAAGCTAACAGTACAAGTAAATAGTGCCATTAAATTTCTGGCTGACCCTGTAGTCTACTGGGAATTATGTTTTGTTAATTTAGTTGTAGGAAATAAATTTTCTGTTCTTTATTCATATAACAACCACTCTTCATAAGGGGAAAAAAAAACAAACCAAATTATAATTCTATTTGTTTGGTGGATGAGGGAGAATAAGAGACCTGAATTTTTTTTCCTCTGCATTGTCCATTTTAATAGAATGTTTAAACCGAAAGAGACTACAGAGATCATCTACTGGAGACATCCAATAGATGTCTTTACTTCGTAAATGAGAAAACTGATCTCATCTATTTATTGGCAGAACTGGGTGTGTAGGAAACCCTTGTAAATCATGTGTTCTGCCATTTAAAATTTTTCATTATTATTCAACTTCCTTCTCTGCTCCATTCTAATTGCTTTTTCCAGAAAAATCATTTCCCAAGTGTCCAGATAACAAAATAGAACACAAAGAAAGTTTCAAGCACAAGGAGGAGGAAAGGGTGGAGTTGTTAACATCCTCTATCTTCCTCGAGTGGGTTCAAAGCTTTTTTTTTTTTCACTCCAACTTCAATACACAAAGACTGAACATGTGTGGAGGCCACACTGTTTTATCTCCAGGTCCTACAGAAACTGGAAAATTATTTCTCTCTTTCCACATTGATGGTTGACAGCTGACATCCTGAAGATTCACTTTTCTGTTGACTTTTCTGTTTTCCTTTTCCCCTTCCATTCTATGAAATAGCCTTATACATACCACTACATCTTCATATTCTGTCTCCATCAGGATGGACTTTATTGACAGAGGACCTACACTGTTCTTTCATATGTCCTGTAAGGGTGGAAAGCTACAGGGAAAGAGTCACAGAGAGGGATTCAGCCAAGGCCGAAGAAAATTGTTTGTGTACTTTAAATCCCAAATATGGGGAACTCTTTTTCAGTTTGTGCAGTAAGTGGAGCTAAATTATTTGGGGCATAAAAACTGTCCTGATAACCCAGTATGTCCTACTTGTTTGCAAAAGTTTATATATGTAAGATGTGTTAAAAACAGTTGCAGAATTCTGATGTTGGTACTCACCTAATTCAACTGGTTGATAGCCAGCTGTATTAATCATGGTTCTCCAGAGAAACAGAACCAGTAGGATGGAGAGATAGAGAGAGAGTGATTGAACAAGAGAGAGACTGATTGATTTTAAGGAATTGGCTCTCATGATTGTGAGAGCTGGCAAGTCCGAAATCCATAAGGCAGGCCAGCAGGCTGGAAACTCAGGTAAGAGTTGATGTTGCAATCTTGAATCTGAATTTCACAGGTCAGCAGACTGGAAACTTAGGTAGGGTTTCTTTGCTGGTGTCTGGAGGAGAATTCCTTCTTCAAGAAACCTCAGTCTTTGCTCTTAAGATCTCAACTAATTGGAAGAGGCCCAACCCATATCTACTTTACCCCAAGTCTATTGATTTAAATGTTAATCACATCTAAAAAATACATTCATAGCAACATCTAGACTGGTGTTTGACCAAGCAACTAAGTACCATAGCTTAGCTACGTTGACATATAAGATTAATCGTCACACAAGCTAACCATAACTTTGCTTTTCACAGGCAAAGTAATTATTTAAAATTGTAATATAATGGAATTACATTAAGTTTTAAAAAGCATCACCACAGGGTAACATACACAACCATTTTAACTGTTTTAATTTATCTGAATGGCTAATTTTGGTAATGTGTACCTAATTTTTATCAATAATCACTTAATTTTATTTAAAATAAAAGAATAACCTGTAGACATTTTTGGTTTGAAATTTGGGGTGTGTGTTTGTGTGTGTGTGTGTGTGTGAAAGAGAGAGAGAGAATGCTATTACCTGACAGAAACTAAAATTTTACCTGACAGAAACTAAAAAAAAATTATTCCGCACTAGTAGTCAATTCAATTTATCATTTACATATTTATATCTTGAAACTCTCTAAGTCAAATGTATATAGAGAAGCCAAAAAATCTAAAGATTTAAATCTAGTATCAATATATTCCCTGTGGAATTACACTAAATTATTTCTGGAAGAGAAAATAAAACTACTCCATAAGACTGTAAATTAGCATGTGGTTATCTAGGAAACAAACAACAGCATTTTTCACCTAAATATGATTTGCAAAAACTTCCCCCTTTCCCTGAGGAGAGAAGTAAGTATAAAAAATAATAGAATTTTGTGCCTAATTTCCATGACATTTTCATAGTCATATGAGTTTGTATGAGGAACCCTGTAGGCTCTTTTCTTTTCTTTTTAATAATTAGCAATAGCAGTAACCTCCCTCCCACTCAGCTTTGACCTCTCTAGTTTATACATTCCCTCTGTGAGGCTCAGCCCAGGTTCACATGTAAAGTCAGGAGAAATTTGAAACTTTTTGCAGGTCAACTCTATAGCTAATAGAGCTGTTCATCACTCAGCACAGAATACATAGGAAGTGGCTATACTTCATTTTGTTCATCAATTTTACCTTTCCCCTCTTTTTTATGAACTATTTCAAACATTTGGAAACAGTTTGTATCCAACACCCAACATCCAATAGTTTGTATCCAACAGTTAATTTTTTAACTGTTTCAGAAACTTTTGGAAGGAAATGAAAAATGGTAACTATAGAGAAAGCCCCTTTCACACCCTCCTGAGTCTTTTAACCTGAATTACTCCTCCCCTTCTACCTGCCTTCCTCCCTTTCCAGAGATAACCAATATATTAATAGATTGGGCAGCCTTCCTATCTTGGCTTTTGTTACTTTTCCCACATATGTATAGAGACATTAAAATTATAGGTATTATTTTACGTTATTTTAAATTTTGTATAATCCATATTTGCAGCTTAATTTTTAATTTAAGCTTATGCTTTCAAAATGTATCAAAGTTGGTACATATAGACTTACTTCATTTATTTTAACTGCTAGGGTAGTATTCTATTTAAAAAAAAAAGATAACACTACTGAGGTGTTTAATATGCATAAGTCTTTTTCTAGAATCTTTATTCCTTTACATTGATTGCTTTGTCTAGCCCTATACAAATAGTAAAATAGAATAATACTTGTAATTTTGTAATTTGTCTTTATATCTGCAAAGAATTTCCTCGTGTTTCTTCTTCAAAAGGGGCTTAAATATTCTTGGCCCTTTCCTGTTCCAGAGGAATTTTCAAATCAGCTTAACTGACATTGTACAGGATTTATAAATTAATGTGGAGAGAATTTATATTCTTACAGTATTAAATCTTCCCATCCATAATTTACTTAATCATTTCTTTATCAGTGAATATTCCTTTTACTTATTTTCATATCTTGTTGTGCTGGTTACAAACGTCTATAAAATTCTTGTCTAGCTCCCCAAATTAATGGAAATTCTGTAAGGTTTCACCATTAATAGTATTTACTGCATCCAGTTTTTCAGCATTCTCATATGCCCTCCACTAAAAATATAGGTGTCTTTTGGTTTTTGTTCCTCTTATGATTTTGGTCTTCTTTTCTATAATAGTTTAAGGAGGTTGGGAATGAATAGGAATGCTAGTGTTTTTGTATATTGATAATGTATCCAGCAAATGTGCCAAATTCATTAGTTCAAATCATTTGTTTATATGGATATTATATATATATATATTTACATAATCTGAAAATAATGACCATTTAATTTCTTCCTTTCCAATTCTCATTCCTGTTCCTTATTTTCATGTCTTATTGTGCTGGTTACAAACTCGTATAAAAATCTCATCTAGCTCCCAACATTAATGGAAATTTTGTAAGGCTTCACCATTAATAGTGTTTGCTACAGGTTTTTGGTAGATACACTTTGGTAGGTGGGCAAGTTCCTTTCTATTCCCAGTTTATTAAAAGCTTTTGTCATGAATGAGAGCTGCATATATTGCATGGGTTTTCTATGTCTATTGAATTGATCATAAATTTTTCTCCTTTAACATATTAATACAGTTATATATTAAGATATTTGTAATTTTTGTGTTAAACCATCCTTGAAATCCCAGAATACACACTATTTGATAATGATGTATTTTAATACATGGCAGAATATAGCTAGTTAATATTTTACTTTGTATTTTTACATCTATACTAATAAGAATACTGGAGTAGAGTTTTCCTTTTATGTGCTGGCCATTCCTGGTTTGGGTACCTTAAAAATAAGAAGAGGGGCTTCCCTGGTGGCGCAGTGGTTGAGAGTCTGCCTGCCAATGCAGGGGACACGGGTTCGAGCCCTGGTCCGGGAGGATCCCACATGCCGCGGAGCAGCTAGGCCCATGAGCCACAATTGCTGAGCCTGCGCGTCTGGAGCCTGTGCTCCGCAACAAGGTAGGCCGCGATGGAGAGAGGCCCGCGCACCGCGATGAAGAGTGGCCCCCGCTTGCCGCAGCAGGAGAGGGCCCTCGCACAGAAACGAAGACCCAACACAGCCATAAGTAAAATAAATAAATAAATAAAAATTAAAAAAAAAAAAAAAAATAAGAAGAGAAGAATAGCTAACATTTATTTTGCACTTACTGTGGCAGACATTGTTCTCAGAATTTCTTTCTTTATTTATTTGTTTTGTCATTGAATTATCACAGTTCAAAGAGGTATGTACTTTGGTCATTATTCCCATTTGGCAAATGAGAATTCTAGTCATTTATCTGGGAATATAGAGGTAGTAAGTGGCTGAACTGGGAGTAGGAGACTTTTTCTTCTTTTTCTGTTCTCTAAAATAATTTTAAAGTTAGTAGCTATCTATTTGCTGATAGTTTGATAAAAGAATGTCAGTAACTGGGACTCCTACTTTAAAAAAATTTTTTTTTATTAATTTTTGACCACTAACTGATTCTGTTTCCTTAGAGGATATAAGTATATTCAGTTTCCTCTGTCTTGAATTCATTTTGGTAAGGTATATTTCTCTAGAAAATTGTCCATTAAATCTACATTTTTATATCAAGTTATAAATGAGTAATATACTATTAAATATTTTAATATGAAAATGCAGATTATCTCTGGTTTTTCTTGATTAATGTTCTTAGAGATTTGTGTAAGTTTTCAATCTTTTCAAAGATAAACTTTATACAGTGCTAATTCTCTCTATTATGGCTTGGTTTTCTAGATTCATTTCTGTTATTATCATTATCACTCCTTTCTACTATCTTAAGATTTACTATTTTCCTAATTTCTTGAGTTAAATGTTTAGCTAATAAATTTCCAGTTTTTTTCCTTAATTTAGGCATTTAAAGTTAAAACTTTCCTCTAAGTGTAATTTTTGCTGTAGTCTACCAGTTGTGCTTCTATTGTTTTTCAGTTCTAAATAGTTTGTAATTTTCAATATGATTTCTTTTTTGAACTATGGAATATTTGTAAGTGTGTGATTTGATATTATTCTCTAATTTTATTACATTGTTCTCAGAGAACATAGTTTGTGTGTTATCAACTCTTAGAGAATTTCTTTGTGGCCAAGTACATGAACAACTTTTAAATATATCTCTGAATGGATTTCTGGTACCAGTCAAGATGGAGTAAGCATGCAAGAGGCTTTCTCTCTCACTGATTACAGTTTAAAATTCTGGACAAAATGCTAAAACAACTATCTGACAGCTCTGAAAAGTAAAAAATAGCAAGAAGATTGAGGAGAGAATTTAAATTAAAAAAACCACCAGTATGGCAGTGATGAGTTTCCTGATATTTTTCTTCCTCCAAGATCTTCTGCCTTTGACTTAAGGATGGGCCAAATCAGGGAGCTGTGCAACAGCCTTGCTCTTCTCATAGCAAAAATGTGAGATAAACCTGTTGTTCTAGCCATAGGACTGGGAAGCAGGACCCCTGCAAGTCAGAGAGTGTAAGTATGTGGAGGGGAGGGGGATTCCAACATATTTTTCCCTCTCTCTTTGTTTTCTAACTCTGCCCCAAGGCCAGCTTCAGTGCCTGCAGAGGCAGCAGCAGGGATGCAAGACCCTAAAACCCTGAGAAAACCCGTCTCTCTGAATAGAGAAATCAGGAAAATGGGCCTCTGTTGTGCAGAGTGTGGAAGGAATCCCTATTTTTATTTTCTGTCTTTTCTTTCGCTACTTCTCCACAAGGTGTATCCAGTTACACAGAACTGTACAACAGTGTAAGAGTCAACAACTTTGAGAGAAGCCTATCTTTCTGGCCAGAGGGACTTGAAAAGGGGACCTCTGGGAGCCAGACAGTGTAAGGGAAGATCCTAAAAAGAGAGCTGAAGAAAGGAATTCTCAGGCTCAACCCAAACTGCCTGTACAGAACATATCAAAAAAATCACAGGGGACTTCCCTGGTGGTGCAGTGGTTGAGAATCTGCCTGCCAATGCAGGGGACACGGGTTCGAGCCCTGGTCTGGGAAGATCCCACATGCCACGGAGCGACTGGGCCCGTGAGCCACAACTACTGAGCCTGCGCGTCTGGAGCCTGTGCCCCGCAACGGGAGGGGCCGCGATAGTGAAAGGCCCGCGCACCGCGATGAAGAGCGGCCCCCGCACCGCGATGAAGAGTGGCCCCCACTTGCCGCAACTAGAGAAAGCCCTCACACGAAAGAAAAAAAAAAAAAAAAAAAAAAAATCACAGGAAAGTCTTGGAGAATTCATCATGAACCAGCTCCACAGTCCCACACTGGTTCCCGACTGGCTCAGCACAGTAAAGGCTTTAAAACCTGAACCAACATTGAAACAGCCACCCACGGAAGGCAAGATAGAACTCAGCAGTCTGAATCAACTGGGTTGATTTACTGGTGAACCAACAATTCAGCCTGCTTCAGAGGATTTTAGCAAGATACAGAGTCTCAGAACACATTATCAAAATGTTGAAGATACAATCCAAAATTGCTCAACATACAAATAACCAGGAAAATTGGACCAGCTTTCCAGAGAAAGAATAATCAACAGATATCAAGTCTAAAATGACCCAGATGTTGAAATAAAGATTTTTTAATTAGCTATCATAACCATCCTCCATAAGGTAAAGGTAACTCTTGAAATGAGTGGAAATGTAGACATTCTTAACAGAGAAATAGAAACTATTAGGTTAAAAAAAAAAAAAGGAACAAAATGGAAAATTTTTAATTGAAAAATATAATACCTGTAATTTTAAAATTCCCTGTGCAGGCTCAATAGAAGAATGGAAATGTCAGAAGAAAAAGTCAGTGGACTTAAAGATAAATCAATAAAAATTATCCAGTCTAAATAACAGAGAGAAAAAGATAGAAAATTAAAATGACCAGAGCTTCTAGGGCCTAAGGATAATATGATAATAATATCAAAAATCTATTATTTGTGTCAGTAGAGTGTATGAAGTAAAGGAGAAAGAGGTTGGTGCAGAAAAATATTTGAAGACATAGTGGCTGAAAAAACTTCCCCATGTTTGAAAAAAATTCAAGAATCTCAGCAAACCCCAAACAGTTTAGACTTAAGGGATATTATAAAAGACTTAAGGGAAATTGTAACAGAGGAAAACTTGGAACTGAAGGAAAAACAAGGTAAATGACAAATATCTTAATAAATACAATTTACTATTTTTCTTCTTTTTATTAAAATATATATCACTTTGAAAGCAAAATTTATAATATTTTCTGGGAAGTTTCGGTGTATGTACCTGTAATATGTATGACAGAGCAAGTAGACAGAAAATCAGTGAGGACATAGAAAACCTGAACAACACTGTCAACCAACTTGACCTACCTGACATTTGTAAAACACGCCACCCAATAATAGAATAGAAGAATATACATTATTTTCAAGTACACGTGAACATTCACTAAGACAGATCATAAAACAAACATTAACAAATTTAGGAGAATTCAAATTATATAAATTATAAACATCAGTAACAGAAAAATATCTGCAAAGTACCTAAATATTTGAAAATTAACCCTTGTGTCAAAGGAGAAATTTCAAGAGAACTTGGAAAATATTTTGAACTGAATGAGAACACAAATTAACAATGTAAAGCATATAAAAGGAGATACTCCTACAGACTCCACAGATATTAAAGGGTAATATGAGAATACTACAAAATTCTATGCACATAATTTCAACAGCCTAAATGAAATGGATCACTTCCTTGAGAAACAAATTACCAAAATTCACTCAATAGTAAATAGTTTATATCTATTAGAAAATTGAATTTGTAGTTTTAAACCTGCCAAAAAAGAAAACTGTAATCCCAGATGGTTTCATTTGTGAATTTGACCAAGTATTTAACAAAGAAATAATTCCAATTCTGCATAACCTCTTGCAAAAAATCAAGGGGAGGAAAAAGGGGCATGGAGTATTTCCCAACTCACTTTCTGAAACCAACTTGATAACCAAAACCAGCGAAAGGGATTGCAAGAAAATTACAGAGCACTGTCCTTCATGAACATAAATGTAAAAGATCCTCAATGCTATGGTCTGAATATTTATGCCCACCCCACCCCCCAAAAAATTCATATGTTGAAATCTTAATCCTTAAGGATGATGATGGTATTAGTAGGTGGAGGCCTTTGGGAGGTGATTAGGTTATGAGGGCGGAGCCCTAACAAATGGGATTAGTGCTCTTATAAAAAGCATTCCACAGAACTTCCTAGCCCCTTCCACCATGTGAGGACACAGTGAGAAGGTGTCCTCTATGAACCAGGAAGTGGGCCCTCACCAGCCACCACACAGAATCTGCCTGCCCTGTGATCTTGGACTTCCCAGTCTCCAGAACTATGAGAAGTGAATTTCTCCTGTTTATAAGCTGCTCAATATTTTGTTAGTGGTATTTTGTTATCACAGCCTGAGTGAACTAAGACACTTAAAAAATTGAATCCTGTAGTATGTAAAAAAGATAATATGAAAATAAAAATCATGATGAAATACTAATACACATCTATTAGAATGTCTTTTTTTCTTTAATTGACAATAACAAGTACTAGCAAGGACACAAAGTGACAGAAACGCTCATGCATAGTTGGTGGGAATGCAAAATGGCACAGCCACTCTAGAAAATGATGCATTATAAAGTTAAACATACATTTACCACAGCAATTACCAACCAATACCACACTTTGGCATTTACCCAAGTGAAATGAAAATTATATTCACACAAATACTACAGTAATTTTAAAACAATTTTATTAGTATCACCAGAAACTAAAAACAACACTAATGTCCTTGAACTGGAGAATAGATAAATTGTGGTACATCCATACAGTGAAATACCATTCAGCAACAAAAAGGAATGAACTATTGATACATGTGAGAAATTGATGAGTCTGAAATGTATTATGCTAAGAGAAAAAAGCCTTTCTCCACAGGCTATATACTGTATAATTCCATATATATTACCCTCTAGAATAGACAAAGCGATAGGGAGAGAGAATCAGTGAGTGACTGTCAGATATTAATAGTGGGGGAAGTGTTTGACTACAGAGTGTAGCATGAGATAATTTCTGATGGAGTGATAGAACTGTTCTGTATCTTGATTGTGGTGGTGTTTGTGCTACAGTGTGCATATGTCAAAATTCATAGAACTCTACACTAAAAAGGACAAATTTTCTGTATGTAAATTTTTTTAATTTAAAAATATTCCATGGATGTTGGAAAATAATTTGTTTCCCTATTTGTTGAATGTAATGTTTAAATGCATACTAATTTTGGATGTATGCCATCTATCATTTTCTGGAAAAGTTATAATAAAATCTCCTACTAAAATTGATAATTTGTCAATTTCAACCTTAATACTATTAATATTTGCTTTATGCATTTTTGAAGCATTATATGTTTTTCAATATATATACATTCAGGGTTGTTGTATCTTTCTAGAGAATTATGACACCCTTTCATCATAAGTCCTTTTTTGGTTCAAATTTTATTTTGCCTTTTATTAATATAGCAAAAATGAATTTAGTTGGGTTCATCTTTGCCTGCATATGTTTTTCCATTTCAGTATTTTCTATATCATCATGCTTAGGTATATTTCTCATAAATAGTATACAATTGGATTTTTAAAATATGATTTGAAACTACCTATCTTTTAAGAAGTAAATTTAGATTTAAATCTACATTAAATTAAATTCAGTTTATAGATTAACATTATTATTACTGCTCTGTTTTGACTTGTTTTTATTATCTTTTAATTTTTATTTTGTTTTCCCTGCTGTTTATTTGCTTATATTCTTCCCCTTTCCTTTATTGAGCAACACAGACTTTTGTTGGTTTGGTTTTGTTTTACACTATATTGCTCACCTTAGAGTGGTGGTCCTTAAATATTTAACATGCATTCTTGGCCTAACAGAGTGAAAGTTTAGTCAGTATTTCTATCTCCCTCCAAAAAATCAAAGGATCTGAGAAAGCTTGAAGTTCAGCCATTTATCTCTGAATTTTTCATGCAATTAGAGCACCACTTTTTTGAGGCACCCAAAATTAGTTACCACCATTATTTTATTGTTCCTTTTGGCATTCATTGCTTATTTAGATTGATCTATAGGTTAATCAGTTTCCTTGTAGACATGCTAATCCACATGTTAATTTCTTTGGTGCTTGCATCCTGTTCTTCTGTGTTCCCTATCCTTTTTAAAGTGCATTGTTTGATGTTTCCTTTAGTGGTTCTGAATAAGAATCCTCTTAGTCCTAATTTTTCTGAATGATTTTATTTTGTTCCTATTCTTCTGTAACAACATGTTTTTTGGTCCTGGGTACCAGAAATGGATTCTAAGCCTCTCAGTTGAGGCAAAAGCACTAAGCACCTCAAATCTAAGTGCACTAATTTTTTAGCTATTTATACCCGCCCATGAGAGGGTTGCTGAAAGACAATTTTCCTGCAAAACCGATACTACCACACCCACTCCTCATTCAATATAAGAGGAAGTTTAGGAAAATGGAAGGTGAATTTTTGTGTGATGCCCAATTCACGAAGAATGTTTTTATTTCTCCTTATGTATCCCTCCATGTGAAAGAAATGTATATTTTCCCTTTCTGAAGCCAGGAAAGGGAGAAACAAAGAAAATCACTAAAACAAATTAGGGTATCCAAACCACTTATTTTCCTCTAAGTCAGGTAATCATGAGTATCTCTCACATAAAATTATCCAGACCATTTATTTGGCCAAGAGAGAGCCTGGAGTTGCTGGGATATGGAAACAGGGACAGGAAAAATGCTAAGAGATGTCAGTGAAGCAGCCAATACTTCCACCGTTTGGCTTCACAGGGAGTGAGTGAGTTTCTCAGAGTTTTCTAAAGCCCTCAGCTGCCTTATCAGTATATATGAACTATATATGAACCTTATGAACTATAGCAGGAGCTAAGGAGGGGGGAAAAAAGAGTTAGAACCAAAGCCAAATTCCCACATCAGAGATAACACAGGGGAAAGACACAGGAGTCTCAGAAGAACCAATTAATGGTCCATTTGTATGGTTGCAACTATAGAAACTACAAGGTTGTCAGTCTCAGCCAGAGATGTACGAATGAAGATTTCCAGACTCCAATCAGGACAATTATTAAAAAATTGTAATATCCCAATGAGTTGTTGCTTCTCTATAAACCAGTAAAACCTAAATAATATTTTGGGAAGGTATAGAATTACAAATTTCTATTTTTGTTTCTGCTGGAGCTCCAGTTAATTTCTTGACTTAGAGTTGTGTCCCATATAGGGAGACAATGTCAAAGTCTCGTGTTGGAATGGGTTTTCAGTTTCTCTAAGATAACTTTGTTTTTCTTCTTAACCATAATTCATAATTTTAAAGAAAAACAGTATTCCTTACTACTGCCTTAGACTGGTGGCAAACTTTAGGTAGGCTCTTTTCACAAATAAAGTAGACCTGTCTTTGTTGAAGCCCTACCTCCACATTCCCATTTAGACGCTAAAATTCCAATCTTCAGTCTTTAAAGCCCACATACCATTTCAACCTCACTACTATATAAATTCCCATGATTTCACCTCCTTCGTATGGCACAGGCTTAAAATTTTTCCTGATTTCTACAACTTGTGTAATTTCTTTCTATGAATTAATTACATATTGAAAAAAAAGTTTATATTTTTTTAGTAGTGTCAGATCAAAAGCCAAATGTCAAAGTATGACTTTTATCAGTTAATTCCCTATATCCTCCTTATATAGGGTAAAACCAATATATTTAAATGACTTCATATCCACATATTTAACTTTTTATTAGTGATCTGAAATGACATTTAAATATGCTTTCCAATGTTAGGCTCTGCTATGGCCTGAATGTTTGTGTCCCTTCAGAATTCATGTGTTGAAATCCTGATACCCAGTATGATGATATTAAGAGGTGGGCTTTTGGGAGATGCTTAGGTCCTGAGGGTGGAGCCCACATGAGTGGGATTAGTGCTTATTAAAGAAACCCCATCTCTTATTAGAGATCCCTCACCCCCTTCCACCATGTGAGGATATGATGAGAAGTCTGTGACCCTGAAGAGGGCCTTCACCCAACCATGCTGGTACCCTGATCTTGGACTTCCACAGTTTCTCAGAACTGTGAAAAATAAATTTCTTTTATTTATAAGCCTCCAGTCTATAGAACTTTGGCCCAAACTGACCAAGACAGGCTCTGTAGCCAATCTTCTTAAATCAAATGTCTATGATGCAAAATCCCATTTTGGTGTTAAATGAATTTTGTTGATAAAAAAATTAGAATATCACTTGTAATCTTGTAAACACACACATGCATGTACACACACACTAAATTATAACTAGTTTCAGGTACACTCTGGTTGTCTCCATGACTGGATTCCTGTTCTCTTGCTAACTTTCACTGACTTTCTGAAAATATCAATAGTAGCGAAAGCCATGTTCTGAATAAGCAGGTTTCAACTCCTGTTATTTCATCACTGGACTCCTCCCAAACTGAGTTTGGCAAGAGGCATTCTGAAATCAACAAAGAAAGTCACAGAAGAACAAATTGGGGTCATCTGGCTCATTCCACTTGTGACGTAAAGTGCATTTGAACCCACATCTCCAGAGGGGAAAGTTAGTTATAAAGTATTGCAAATCAACTAATGTCACTTGTTTCAATTTCTTTTAAACTTTGAGTCAGAGGGGAAACAAGGTGGAGAAAGATGAGAAAGAGAAATTAGTATTTTTAAATAGAACATTTCCAAATTGCTGAAAATAATTTTTATATCATAAATTTAGAAAAATTTCAAAGGAGAGGATCATATGATCCATAAGCTTTACTAAGTCATCTTTTTAAAAATATTTTAAATCGTACTTCTAAAATAAAAAGCAGAATTTTATTTATTAAAATCCTTTTTTGATATTCCATTCCTGAGTTCAAAATACTACATACCCCCAGAAGTCTAAAACTAAAGTATTAAACACTCAAACTTATTTATCCTTCCTTCTCTAGATAAAATCTCATGTTCTTAAGTTTTAGACAATTGTATTGTTAGAAAACTATGGTTTTAATTATGCCTATATTACCAAAAATATTATGAAAAGTACATATTTAATCACATATAGTTTGTCTATTAACATCATATATTTCCAAAAATATGGTTAACAGGTACTATCAAACATTTCTACCTCAGACTCAAGAGACTGTTGATATGAGCTCTTTGCTTCCTATGAGTTACTTGGGGACATAAAGACAATCCAGAGAGTAACAGAGAATGTTCTTCTCTGTGTTTACTGCACTACAAAATCACTAGTGTTAAGAAGGAGGGATGAGCTTTTGTTATTGAATTTGCTGCCACTAAAAACATTAGTAGAACAATCAATTCTATTTGTCCATTCTAGTCTTTGCTTAAGCTCTTTTCCTCATGCTTCCTTTTCTCATCTTTAACCCTGTTGTCTCCTGATTCTATGAGTATTTCATTTCCTTCCTTTTTGTCCTCTATATCTCTTCCTATTCAATCAAGTATTTTGAAGGCTAGCTTAAAGACCAACACATAATGGTCTTGCACAACAATCTCTTTTCCAACAGATTCCTCTTCTTCTAAAGAAAAGCACTTCTACTGAATGACTTATAGTGGATGCGCAGATGCCACTCCAGCTATGCTTGGAGTGAAGCTGATTAAATTATTTTTCACTTATGATGTATGTGTATTATTTTAATGAAACTAAGTTTTATAGATCCCTAAAAATAAAGTCTTTCAAGAATGATAAAAATATTTTTATAGAATTTTTTAGTGTATTCCCCTAAGAAGATCATAGGTTCATATTAACAATACGTTCATCTTAGCTTCACTATGATGTTCTCTGAAGAAGCATTTTAAATGCTTTTTATTGGTGGACTAACAAGCAACAGTATGTAATGTTGGGAGAGAGATCAACCAGGTACAGGAATAGACATGCTTTTCTGAAGAAGTTCTATCATTGACAATTAGGCCATTTATTAATTACTTAACATATTCCACGCTCTTAGCTAAACACATTACTGCACCTCATCCTTCCAACCAATCTTGTAATTCTGAGTATTTTTAACAAGATTTAGTAGATGAGGAGACAGAGCCACAGATCGGTTAGGTAATTTTTCCATGATCACATTAGCAATAAAGGAACATTCAAACACAGGTCTGTCTGTCTCCAAAGACAATGCTCTTGCCTACCAGGCAAACCATGTATCTACTGGAAAATAGGGAACTAAATCCATTATATAAAAGGAGGAAGAAAAAGAAGATATGGGAATCTAGATTACCCTGAAAATGGGAAACATGAAAAATAAACCAAAAGTCCCAAGAATGCTGTAAAAATAAAGTATCATTAAGTTCTTGGTCAATGGCAAAAATAATGTGTACATAAAACTAAAACATGAATAAAAATTAGAATTATTCATGAAAATGTACAGCTTTTATTTATGTTTTTCCTATATAATAAAATGATCACCTTTCTCCTTTTCTAATTCAAAAGCAACATTTACTCTCATATTAAAGAAAATTTGGAAGGTTTACTAAGTGTTAAGGACTGTAAACTTCAGTAAGTAACAGGCTCTTGCTCATTCCTTGCACAAGATTTCAAAATTAGTTAGGAGTTTTATATGTAACTCTTAAATCTCTAATTGTAAAGTATATAGAACTGCTGATTAAATGTTACAGTGAATTTTACATTGTCCTATATTTTAATGTGCTTTTTAAGAAAAGTAATATATCAATGACTTTACTAAAAACATAACTGCAAAATGTCCACGGGTGTTACTAACATATCAAAAAATAACTGATTTATTATCATGTGAAATATACAAACTAGTGAGAAGGAACATTTCCTATATATATTTATTTAACCAGAATCTAAGGGAGTCCTTATTTGTACTTTATTGAGATTGAAACCATCCAGGGAACCTCAGAGTAACAATAGAAAGAATGGGACTCTTCCTTTAAAGATAATTTTCTCCCACCAGGAAATTAAATGTTTCTCCTGGCAGCAAGTAAAGTACACAGAGGAATGTAGGCTCACACGTATACCTCTTCAAAGTTAATTAGAAAACAGGGTTACCCAAGGTTCAGACTAAAGGGTGGGGGTGGGGACAGTTTCATCCCTAGATATTATTTGAGCATATAAGCCAATTTAGAAGTATTAGCTAAAATGTTTGTTCTTCTAGTAGGGTATTATGAAAGAATTAAATGCAGTAAACTGTAACACCTTCATATGACTAAAGGAAGGGAAGGAACTAACATCTGCCTTAAAGATGGCCCAGGTTATATTTTGTGTGTTCCAAGTTGTAATGTATGGGCGCATATATTTGACTCGCAGTTCATCAAAATATATGTAATAAGGAATCATCTAAAAGTGCTCATCTAGGCAAAGGTGGTTTTATTCAGAGGAATGAACAATAAATTTAGAATGAGAATCAGTAAGTGAATATGGAGTCAGTCAGTAGTTGCTATGACAACTTATAAATGTTCTGTAACATTTGTGAGCCTCAGTTTCCTCAACTGTAAAAATTGAGATAACCAGAATACCTAGCTCACAAGAGTGCTGTGAGAACAGAATGAAATAATACATGTGAGAGGGTTCCATATATTTTCTACCTCTATGCAAATGTAAAATAGTATTATCAGTCATATATGTAAGTCAAAAAGGGCCATAGCTAAAATTTAGCTACAGGGACACATGGAACCTGAGAACATACACATTACAGAACATGAATGCCCGTGACTCCTCAGGGCCAACACTGGGTAAGTAAATGTCTCCTTGCTCTGGAATCCTGTGTTAGCCTAGGCTGAATGAGCTCGTTTGAGTAGCAAAGTGAGACTGGCGCTAGAGAGACATCTAGTGTTTGAATTTACGGAAGAGCAGATTTGGAGGTTGAAATAATTTTGTTAAAGAAAGAAAGAAATATTCTGTGTCCAAATAAAACCATACAAAAATTAAATCAACATTATAAAAATGTTCCTACATCGTTTCAAATCCTCCAGAAATGTGAAAAATTTTGTATTTGAATTTTCAATTCATATGCAGACATTTTAAGGAGAGCCAAGAGTCAAGGAACGTAACTCTAGGAATTCCTTTTTTAAGACAGTTACCGCCTAACAGGGTAGAGTTTGGTGTGAAAAGGAGAGCAGATAGGTCTGGAAGAGAGGATAAATGAAAAGCAGAGGGAGATTTCATTAGGTAGAAATCAGTGAAGGAAAAATAATTAGGGGCTATGTCTATGGAGAAGGTGAAAAAAGGCTGTGGCAGAAGACCAGACAAGAAGATTCTACGTTATTAGTAGTAATGCACCCTGCTAAAAATGCAGTTTGTTGATTATTATTTAATTATCCTCACTTGTAATGCATCAAGAGTAATCAAGCCTACAGATTTTAATAACTGTACATCAACAAAAGCATTTTCACCTCAAATAGTTAATAGATATTTATTAAATGATTATGATGAATCAGGAATCTTCTAGATATTTGGAATGCATCAATGAACAAAACAGATAAAGACCCTTGGACCTGGAGTTTATATTCTAGATAAGAAGAAAGACAATAAGTAATAAACAGAATAAATAAGCAAAATGTATGACATATTAAAAGGAAGTAATTCAAAAAAATAATATAATAAAAATATGGAAAAAATGAGAAGTAGAATAGAATAGAAGACATAGGGTGTGTGTGGCAAAAGGGAAAGGGAATTCAATTTTTGCTAAAGTGACAGTATAACTAATCTCTCCCACCAAAAAGTGAAAAATGAGAATGTAACCTGGGCCGTCTTTAAGGCAAATGTTAGTTCTTTCCCCTCCCACTGTAAATAAAATTTGTTAGTCACAGCTCCATGTTAGCTAATTCACATTTTTTGTTGGAATAAGTTAAGTAGTGGAAGCAATCATATTTATGCGGAATTTCTTATAGTTTTCCATACCTTAAAGGTCTCACCTAACATTCCTCTAATTGCTGTTGTTTCAATTTATAAACTTATCAAAGTTCCCTGCCACTGCAAAGATTCCATAAATGATTTTCAGTGGTCATAGTAACAATAAATGCAGAACTTCTTCCTTCTATTTACATGTTTAGAGTCTATAGATATATGTCCCTAAATATATGAATAAAATATGTTAATTAGCTTTTTCTTTCCTAAATTCTAAGAATCACTAAACTCTAATAATGTCAAGCAGAAGAGATAAAGTACTCTTATCCCCAAGATTGAGAAGAATTTTTTAAGGAAATACTTGGTAAAAATGGAATGCAGATCAATCCTGGTGTTTAGAAAACTCTTAGAAACATTTGTTGAAAACATGTTATTGCTTTTTTTTTATTGAGGTATAGTTGATGTAAATTGTTATATAAGTTTCAGGTGTACAACACAGTGATTCACATTTTTTAAGGTTATATTCCATTTATAGTTATTATAAAATATGGGCTATTTGCCCTGGGTTGTACAATATATCCTTGTAGCTTATTTATTTTGTACATAGTAGTTTGTACCTCTTAATCTTCTACCCTTATCTTGCCCATTGCCACCTCCCCTCGCCCCGTAGGTATCCACTTGTTTGTTCTCTATATCTGTGAGTCTGCTTCCTTTTTGTTGTATTCATTAGTTTGTTTTATTTTTTAGATTTATTTTTTAGATTCCACATCTAAGTGCTCTACAGTATTCATACAGTATTCAAACACAGTATTCGTCTTCCTCTGTCTGACATTTCACTTAGCATAATACCCTCCAAGTCCATCCATGTTGTTGCAAATTTCATTCTTTTTATGGCTGAGTAGTATTCCATTGTATATATATATACCACATTCACCTGTTGATAAACACTTAAGTTGCTTCCATATCTTGGCAATTGTAAATAATGCTGCGGTGAACATTGGGGGGGGCATGTACCTTTTCAAATTAGTGTTTTTGGAAAATATGTTATTGTTATTAGCATCCAACTACTGAATGGATAAGAGATGATATATTTAAGGGACATATATACATTATTATTATATGTACCAAAATAGTCAAATATTTTTCAGGAGTTTAATGCTGGTGATTTCTCCCTGAAATTTTTCTGAATAGTAACACAATCTTTTTTGTTTAGTTTGTTCCCATTATAAAAGAGACTTTTCTTCTTCATGTTGATATTTATTCTATATCATCATCTTTTTGTTAATGTATGTCATATGTTACTCTTTAATAGCTCTCTTAACTCTAAAAACCTAACAACACATATAATTATGTTTTGCTATGCACTTTGGTATGATTTTTTTATTTTGCAGTAAACTTGTGCTATCACAATTCTACAGTAACTCCCAGGTTTAAATTCCAATATTTAAAATTTCTGTACCCAATATTTTTTGTGATAAAATCTGTCAAAAATGTTAGTTTTCCTTTTATTATGATAAAATTTACTACTATAACTCTAGCAAACATTAGAGAGTTTCTCCCCAAGATATCTATCTTCATATTCTCTATGTAACCAAAAAAATAATAATAAACTTTGGTATGTACAGTTCATATACCAACATATTCTTATTTTCCATTATTACAGAAGTCATATTTCTTGATTCAAAAATCCTTGCATATAGCCTTATATTGCTTGTTTCCCTCTAGTTTCTGGTCATGCAATGGTCATATTTAAGATTCAAAATCACAGTGAGAATTGCCTAATTGTGTGATGAGAGAAGAATCGAACTCCTTACTCACTTTTCATTTTGTTATTAGTGACAGTTATCATCAAACATTTCAATTATTTTCAATCAACAGAAAAACTTTCTTATAATTTCAAATTCTTTAGCAAACACACATACACAGGACAGAAATTGTTGGAATAGAAAGATTATATGATAGTCTTTTTTTATTCAGATTATTTAGTTTCATTACTTATTCTGAAAGAGGAGGTTGATCTCAAATGTCACTTTATCTTAGTTCCTGTCGAGTTGGAATGTCACATATAGAAATTCATACCCTGTTTAAAATGTGAATATCACTGAAATATTGGTCTAAGATCTTATTACTATGGAATACTTTATGATTTTATTCAGTTTGCTCTGTAAGACTCTGAAATGTTATAGAAAATGATTATTTCTTATGTGTCATCCACATAATATCCAACTATAACTTTGCAATATGGGATTTTAAAAAGGTAATGGTCCTGAGATATAACACTGCAGAATTGAATCCAGCAGGTTATCAGAAGTGTGCTTTGGAACCATCCCTGTCTTCAAAACAGTCTATCCAAATCCTTACATGAATTTTCTCTGGCTGGTCCTATATACTGGTATCCCACAGAATGGTATAGAGATTTTCTTAAGGCAAACTAAAGGACAGAAAGCATCTGCCCACAATCATGGAAGCTGATAAGGCAAACGTACCCCTCATTTCAGTATAATTCAACCTTATGCCTATGAAAGGAGTCCTTAAATGATCAGAAAGCTATGGATCATCTAGAGTTGGAATTTCACCCGAAGACTAGATATTTTTCACATAAAAAGACCATTAATAATAGATGTATATCCATAATTCACTACATAGTTTGAAACTTACAGATTTGGCCAAGTTGGGAGATTCAAAACACTGAAAATATTTTATTAATATGATTTTCTGGTTTCAAGTCTGTGATAAAAATTACATAATAGATTGGGAGTTTGGGATTGACATGTACACACTGCTATATTTAAAATAGATAACCAGCAAGGACCTACTATATAGCACTGGGAACTCTGCTCAGTATTCTGTAATAACCTAAATGGGAAAAGAATTTGAAAAAGAATAGATACATTTATATGTATAAGTGAATCACTTTGCTGTACACCTGAAACTAACACAACATTGCTAATCAACTATACTCCAATATAAGATTAAAAAAATATTTTAATAAAAAATAATACAAGGGAACACATTTCCATCTAACTACTCATGTATAATTGTGAGAACAATAATCACAGCCATCAGTGAGTAGCATGAACCCATGAGGATGTAAAGCCTTTTAAGTGAACTAATTTCATTTAATTCTCATAACAACCCTTTGAGGTAGATACAATTATTTCTATAACAGATGAGGAAATTAAGACTGAGAATTTCAACAAGTTTCCCGACTAAGTAACATTGGCTGGAATTCATTCTAAGTCTATTGCCTCCAAAGCTTACACCATTAAATGCTATGCTTTACTGGTGAACTCGAGTATTTAAAGCTCAATATCTAAAATGAACTCGAGTATTTAAAGCTCAATATCTAAAAACTGTACATGAAACCTAGCCTTGATCCTATGTCTATAAGAGGTAACAAAAATTGGAAAACAAATTACAATGCAAACTGGAAAGACTTGTGGCTAGGTTAAGAGCTCCTGGTATTCAAGGGCACATATTTACAGTAGACAATAGATGCCTGAAAGATTGAATAAGCTGTGCAGCAAAAGGCAAATTTATATCCTCATACTTTCAGGGACAAAGTGGCACAGTGGAAAGAACACAACATTTAAAGTCAAACAAGCCTTCTCTAGCTCCACCACTTAGCAGCTCTGAGATCTTAGTCACTGTTCTTAAACTCTATTTGCCTCCTTTTCTTTGGGGAATAATATACCTATTTCCTATTTTGTATTGAAGATTTAGTGGCACAATGTACATTCAGTTACTGACACTCAGAAAGTGCTATGAGTGTTATTATCTCTAAAAAACAACTTTTGGGGCTTCCCTGGTTGTGCAGTGGTTAAGAATCCGCCTGCCAATGCAGGCAACACGGGTTCAAGCCCTGGTCGGGGAAGATCCCACGTGCCGTGGAGCAACTAAGCCCATGCACCACAACTACTGAGCCTGCGCTCTAGGGCCCACGACCCATAACTACTGAGCCTGCGTGCCACAACTACTGAAGCCCACGTGCCTAGAGCCCATGCTCTGCAACAAGAGAAGCCACCGCAATGAAAAGCCCGCGCACGGAAATGAAGAGTGGCCCCCACTCGCCGCAACTAGAGAAAAGCCCGCGCGCAGCAACGAAGACCCAACGCAGCCAAAACTAAACAAATAAATATATTTTTAAAATGCATGCTTTACAAAATTCAATCCTTTCAATGTTTAATTTTTAGAATAAATTTTTCCCATTATTTCTGATAGTCATTTTTAACAAATTTTTTTGTATAAATTTATTTATTTATTTATTTTTGGCTGCGTTGGGTCTTCGTTGCTGCGCGCGGGCTTTTCTCTAGTTGCGCCGAGGGGGGGGGCCATTCTTCATTGCCGTGCGTGGGATTTTCATTGCGGTGGCTTCTCTTGTTGCAGAGCATGGGCTCTAGGCACGTGGGCTTCAGTAGTTGTGGCACATGGGCCCTAGAGCACAGGTTCAGTAGTTGTGGCACATGGGCTCAGTAGTTGTGGCACGTGGGCCCTAGAGCACAGGTTCTGTAGTTGTGGCGCACGGGCTTAGTTGCTCCACAGCATGTGGGATCTTCCCAGACCAGGGCTTGAACCCATGTCCCCTGCATTGGCAGGCGGACTCTTGACCACTGCACCACCAGGGAAGTCCCAAAACGTGCATTTTTTTAGGACATCCATTTTTAAAATTTTCTCATGTATATATGGACTAAAATTTGGTTAGTGAATTTTTTCTTATCACATGCAATTTTAATAATATATAGCTACACCTTTAACAGGCTACCTACGTTAGCAAACTACAAGCACAAGGATAGCTTAATAAGTATATTTGGACATATTTTCACCTATATAGGCAGCCATTATGGTGAAAGCTCCTGAAATATTATTCACTTGAATGGCTATATTTTTACAGTAATTTTGTTTCAAATATGTCTTACCTTTAGAAAATTATTTTATGAAAAATTTTCATCTGCTAAACAATGTTTTCTGAACCACAAAGTTTTTATCAATTTGCTGTTTAAATTAGAATCTTGATTATAAACCAAAAGCATCCCCCCTAATCCTTTAATCCATTCACCACATTTTTACAAAGAATGAAACATGGATCTGAGGTTATGTGACTTGCTCAAGGCTTATGTGTGTCTGATTCTTGACCCAGGCACATTTTCATCAAGTAAGCGTCCTCCCTCTTTAGATGCCTTTTCCTTAAAGCTTTTCATTTTGAAATAATTACACAGTGACAGGAACTAGAAAAAATAGTTCACAGAGTCTTTCATACCCTTCATCCAACTTTGGCCAGTAGTGCATCATATAAAACTATAGAACAATGTCAAAACCAGGAAATTGACATTGGTTTAAAACTGTTAACTAGACTATAGATGCTATTGAATTTCACCATTTTTACATGCATTCATTTCTCTGTGTGTGTGTGTGTGTGTTTCTGTGTGTGTGTTTCTATGTAATTTTATCCTACTTATAAAGATGCTTTTGCTAATGCAGTCAGTGATAGGAAGCATTAATAGCTGAATGACAAATAATGCCAGAATGACTGGACTGCTTGCTTTTTTAAGTTTTCATGTCTCATAAATCAAGTTCTTTTGGATTTGACATAATATCTTTTCTCCTCTGATTGGAAAAACCTGAGCAAATAACTAAACTAAAGATTTTGAATGTCAAGTTTTCATTCCATGAATAATGAAATTGAAGCAAATGGTCTGAGGTTAATAGTAGAAAATCGGTCACGTTATTTGAAGCTATCCTCTATTTTATGCAGAGGAAAGCAATTAGATGATGACATCTTCACACATGTTTATACCTCCAGAAAGGGGTCTGTGCTTCAGGCTTTTGTGGAAAGCACACTGCAGCAGCTACTTATGACTCAAGATCAGTGTCTGCTTTGCACAGCATGAGAGAACAGGTGGGTCATAGGTGGCCATATATGTTATATTTAATACGCTTGCCAGTTTGCCTTGTGTTTTCTTTATTTCTGCAGATGTGTCATAAGGAAATTGAGTCAGTCTATTTTTGGCTCTTGCTATAAATATCCAAGCTGATTTTATGAAAGCACATGTTGGTAATAAAATACTCATTGCCTCCTACAAGCACAAGAAAAAAAATTAAAGGATTATTTTGAGAAATGTACTTTTATAAATTTGACTGAAGGTTTATGACAAGATGTTTTATTATTTGATAATTATTTACAGAAAAGTTTTCTTAGATTTTCCTTTTCAAGATACATCATCTAGATCCTAGATGAATTAAAAGATATTTTCTGTGTTAATTGGTATAATGAATTAAAAACCAAACTGAAGATTTTAAATTTATATTATATATATAAATATATCCCTATATTCATGTATTTTAATGAAAAAATAAGTCACTGTTATTTTATGTCATCTTCTCAAAGATTTAAGAACTACTTAACCACAATGAATAGAGTCTAGGGAATTCTGGGGCTAAACCTCAAAGGCATTGATCTAAAACCACTTTTGAGACTTCATCGAAATCTACTTTTTAAAAAAAAATAAATTTATTTATTTATTTCTGGCTGTGCTAGGTCTTCGTTGCTGTGCGTGGGCTTTCTCTAGTTGCAGCGAGCGGGGGCTACTCTTCCTTGCAGTGCGCAGGCTTCTTATTGTGGTGGCTCCTCTTGTTGTGGAGCACAAGCTCTAGGCGTGCGGGCTTCAGTAGTTGTGGCACACGGGCTCAGTTGTTGTGGCTCGTGGGCTCTAGAGCGCAGGCTCAGTAGTTGTGGCGCATGGGCTTAGTTGCTCTGCGGTATGTAGGATCTTCCCAGACCAGGACTCGAACCCGTGTCCCCTGCATTGGCAGGCGGATTCCTAACCACTGAGCCACCAGGGAAGCCCCATTTAAATCTACTTTGAAGATATCTAATAAAACAATTACACAACTAGCCTGTTAAAATATAACTTTTTACTGTGTTGTTTCAATAAGTAACAATTTTTATTAATATCTAATCGATAATAAATTAAAGAAATACATGCAAAAAAATTTTGGAGAAATCCATACCCTCCGCAAAGGGAAAATATTATAAATATCTTTTTTCAAATAATCAATTTTAATTACCCAACAATAAATTTAACAAGTAAATCAAGGACTTCATACACTACTCAGTGAGAAAATGGCTGCACCATGAAGGGTGTTTTCATCCACATTTTATAATTTAGAATGGAAAACTATTGCTAATTCTAATGTTTTTTTAAACTTCCATTTATTTTTCTACATTTTCACTAATTTAACAAATATTTATTGCACACCTACTATAAACCAGGCATTGCGCTGATTCAGAGGGCACAGTGGTAAACAAGAAGATAGAGTCCTCTCAAGAAACTAATCTAGTAGAGTAAGCAGAAAAGAAAACAAGGACTCACAATATAGAGTTTGATAACATTAAAATAAACATTAATTTTCAATTCGTTCATAACCTTTTTTCTCAGATATTTGAGACTATTGATAGCCCAATTTTTCAAATTTCTTGTAACTCCTATACGTTTAAGAGCACACTGCTTTTAAAAAGTGTTTATTTTCTCTATGATCTTGCAGTGACTATGAAATTTACCATCAATTATTTCTATTTGATGTATAATCAAATATAATTAGTTAATATATAAGAATTAGAAATATTTTTACACTTATGTGCCAAAAATGGCTTTAAGATATTAAAAGTTCATACACTTTTTTTTGGTTTCTTCTTTTCCAAAGATTTTATTTCCCTTGCACTTTTTCTGTTAACATTCTATTACAATAACGTAAGAAGAAACTTCCTCTATAGGAAATTTCCTTCCATTTATGTCTTCAACCCTTTCTCTTTCAAAACACTTATTTTAAAGTTTAGTCCATTTGTGGAGAGGATATGAATCTTTAGTAGACACAGCGAAATCTGAAATTGTACATATTAAAAATTATATCAAAGACATATAAAGCATATATGTGTGAGATGTACATTTAAATACTTCTTTAAGATTGTAAAAGTATGCCCTTTGTCTTCGATCAGAGCCACCACTGATAGTACTCATGGCTTCACATCAGATGGGGCAAGGGTGATAAATGGAGAGAGACATAAAGTCAAACCATTAAACTCAGAAAAATTTTCCCATCACCATCTGACCCAACTCATCTGTCTTAAGAATATTGACCCTGTGCTGAGGCACTAACCCAACTGGAAAGCACATCCTTGCATCCATATATTACTCTAATGACATAAGAATGGATAGACTTGGTCCTTCTACTTAAAAGTATTATATGTTGAAATTTCTGCTGTGATAAGACAAAACTAAAAGTTCTTAAAGGTCTGATACATTAACAAATCCAGTAGGTCGTCATGTTCCTTGTGAGCTCAGAAAATCTAAGGCTTCTTTTTGTCCTGTCTTTTAATGCTGCTTGTAATCTAACTGATACTGACTGTGCAACCCTGTTTGCTACTAATTTCTTGCTTTTCTCTCCTAACCAACCATCCAAATATGGATTCTTATCTTGTTATTTATTTCTGGAGTTATTTCTCTCTATCCATTTCACCTGAAATAGTAGATACCATTTTCATCATATACTTTCTTATTTATGATACTTTGGACTCCCTCTTGTGCCTAAAGATGTATATTGCCTGACTGGATTCTCTCTTGTATCTTCTCTTAACTGCAACCTATGAATGGCATAGCTCTAAGTATAATGCAGGAATATTATCATGTCATGTGATTTTACATAACACCAATCAACAGAATTCCATCCTTAGATTGCTGCCAAGACATTACTGAAGATAGGTGGAAGTCATAAAAGAAAATCCACTTTAATATATAATTTATGATAACATCTCAGTTCATTTGCAAAGTGCATAATTCTAACCACATAACAACGGAAAGGGGGGATTATGATAAATCTAAATATTTATATTAAATTTGGGGTTAAAGAACAAAACATAATAACAGTATCTGAAGAAGTGAAAAAATATTATTTTTAGGCCATGAAAACTTATGCTGAAAAGGTTATGATGTTTTAATCTGCTCAGTATGTTTTTCTCTGATCTGGGCCAAGTCCCTAGAATAGGGCTTGGCATAGTATATAAACCCTGTAAATATTTGTTGAATTAACAAATAAATCATTAAAACACTACATTTTCATGTTAATCATCCACTAATAAAAGTTTTGTTTGGATAGTTTGAGCTTTGCTTCCATCTTCTGAGGAGCCTGCTATCTCTGAATACCATTGCCAAAAATATATATATATATGTATATATTTTAGAACCATGTCTTATAGCTATTAAATTATTTTTGTTTAAAATTACTAGTATCTAAATTTTGCTTAAGAGTCATGATGTTAACATTATTTTTTTCTAAAGAAGTGTCATTAATTTTGACTAATACTAACCTTTCAACTTGGGACTTTGTAAATAAGACATTTTTGGTAATTTTTATTTCTTGCTAGAATGGGTCATGCTCCTTATGATTCTTGTTTCTACTTGGTCAGGATAATGAGTATGAACATTGATATTTTTCTTAAACTTTTAAAGTTGTTTTTCAAAATAGGACTTTAAATCCTAAACTACTCTTAATTTTCCAAATTAAGAAAATAAGTCTTTAGCCATAATTTTTTAAAATTCATAAATTCAGCATTAGAGAAGTGGGGACGGGAGAGACAGAAGAGAATCTGGACTCTTAATCAAAATACTGAATGATTATGAGTTATCTGAACAACCATAGAGTATGAAAAATTAACTGGTAAAATTTAATGGTTGAGATAATAATGCAAGATTTGATATCTTTTTAGTGAAACCAATTTTTTCTCGAACATTTCCTTCTTCTTATACATGATTTACTCCCAGTACTGAGCTCTATTCTTCTATCTTCTTACTCTTTCCCTAACTAACATTAACTTCCCTCTTCTCCATCCTCACAAAAACCAAACTGTCAATTAAGAATAGAGTCTAGGGTAGGGGAAACCATGTAAGATTATTTACCCTCATTTAAATATCTCATTCAGTTGAAGTATTCTGATCAGCTTAATACTTTCTAAATATATGGGAAAATATCACATCAATTTAACTCAGATTTTCTAACTAGAGATTCCTCAACTAATCTACCAAGAAATGAGAGCACAATTTCCATCTATGCCTAGCTATTTCTGTGATACCTGTTAAATTTGTTAAGTTAGAGAAGCCACGAAAAAATATTTTTCTTCATGTAAAGAAAATAGAAGAATTACAGTTCAGTCAAGCAAGGGGAGGTTTTCCTAGGCATGTTACCAAGGCAGAAACCATAAATATAAACAAAGATAGATGAGATGTCACAAACATTTAAAATTTCAGAGCAGAAAAAAATTAGTTAGGTCAATAGGGAAATATCCACTGCTCTGTCATATTATATTGATGGGTATAGAATTGCTGTGATTTTTCTGAAGTACTGAAGTATTATTTGACTATATTGATGTAGTTACAGATTCAGGTATAGATTCAGAAATAGATACTGATGGTAATGATATGGACGCAGACAGATATAAAAATAGGCTTACCCTGTGCCCAAAAATTCCAAATCCAGGAATTTACCTTAAGGACATAATAAGACTAGTAAGAGAAAATATATGGATTTTCATTTATATCAGGAAAATTAAATTAATCTAAATATTCAACAAGGGAGGATGTTAGATAAACACTGAACATTTATACCCACATTGAACAGTGCAAGTATTAAAAATGTTGATGTATTTCTATGTTTTTATACATCTATATTATATTGTTTCTTTTTTTTAATTCTAAAACTATATAGAGAGAGAGATGAAATTGTATCATCTCAGTTTCCTTTTTAAAAAGACAGTTTGTAAATGTGGATACACATACATAATGGAAATATTTAGAAATAATTAATATCAAGATACAAATGATAGTCATGTCTGATTTAAAGGTTGAACAATTATTTTCTTTCTTTTTATGCTTTTCTGAATATCTGATTTCTTCAAAGAAAAAATAAAGTTCACATTGGGAAAAAAATTCAAACAAATGCAAGCAAAGTGAATGCTTTGGAAAGCAAATGTCCTTATATCAGATTATCTAAGATTTTTTCCTTTCTAATATTTTATCATTCTAACATAATTAAAATATTTTACCACTCATTGATCAAGAGTTGTGTGTAACATAACTTGATTTTAGGATTGCAATAGTTAAAATCCATACATTATTAAAAGATAAACTTATGCAGATATTTTTGTGCTTTTGATAATGAATTTCTTAATAATGAGGCAGGTCCTTCAAATCATATCCTATAAAAAATTTTTATAGGATATGATTTTTAGTTTTTATCTATTTTTTCTCCCCTTTCTTTTGTCTTCTTCCTCCTCTTTCCTCATCTTTTGTCTCCTTCTTCTTGACTAGTCTACAATTCTCTATCCCACAATTGTACCATAATTTCATTAACTCCTCGATGAATCTCAATTTATGGTATACAGAGATGCCTGAAATTATGGGATTTTTATACTAGCAAACTGAGGATAATAAAATGCTTATGCATCCCTATGGTATATGGAAATGTGATAATATTTAGTAACACTTTTATTTCCTTTTTAAATATTCAAATTAATATATACTATTTTATCATTATAATGCATTTCTCCAGAGTGCTTTCCCAAAAGCACTTTACATCCAGTAATTAAATACACTCACAGAGCATGGCATAGTTTTTATTTAATGCAATTTTCTTAATGAAAAATTATAATATTAAAGTTTTTAATAATAATAACTAGACATTTGCTATATACCAAATGATTTGTATTCATCCTGACATTTAATCTTCCCTACCTCATCTTAAAGATAAAGAAACTGAGGCTCAGGAGAGTTTTATAATTTGCTCAGTTTGAATAATTGAAAAATAAAAAGGTCATATGTGAGGTTTACAGCAGATTGTGAAATTATTTTTGTAAGAATTCCTTCCAGGACTCTACTTGGGAATGAAAGGAATTGTTAAATTTTAAAACTTTAAACAAAGTAATGTACAGATGGTGGGCCACTCTAAGTAAATTCTGCTCTCTAGTTTTGAATAAAACCTTGACAGAGAGTAATCTTCATTCACAAAATAAGTATTGGTAATTTCATGTCAACTTAACACACATCTTAGAATAGAAACAAAAAGTCTGGGATGGTTTCCTTTTCTCTTACAACATTGCTGCCAAGACTATCAAGATTAGTGAAAAAAGGGTGTGAAACTACCTAGAAATGTAAAGAGGAGTCAGGCACGCATGTGAACTGTTATGTTTCATAACAATGTCCATTTCATGTATTTTACTTTCTTTAGAAAACTACCCAGGGAGGGTACAACCCAGAGGGATAGGTCAACCACCTGAGATTAGGAAAGATGCACAGGAAGATTTCACACACCCAAAATCTCCCATGGACACAATCTATAAATTAGAGTCTTATTTGCATTGGTAGAGTCCTCTTCTATAATGAAATATTCTCCTGGCAGAATAATTCTACCAGTTTTCGCCATTTTAACTTCAATGCATGAGTGAGATATGCAAACCCGGTAAATCAGAGTAATGATGAAAAAGGGAAGAAAACAGTTATAACTGCAAACAGGTGATAGAAGGAGATTTTTTAGTGATTAAAGTAGTAAATTTTAAAGAACTAAAGGACTTGGTCATTGGGGGAGGAGGGGAGGTCTAGGAATAAAAAGATAAACTTGATAAGACCGTTCCAGTAGATAAATGGGGTTTACCAAAGTCAAATTTTTACAACATGCAATCTTGCCTAGGACCCCAGTGACAGCCCTTCCTTTTACCCCAATCTCAAAAAACCTCCAACTCTCTACCCCAGCTGTTAAATCTCAAAGAACTTTTCCAACCATATCTCTTCCTCCTCTAAATAATAACTATTAATTTTCATCATTGGCTTGCAGTACCATTTGAAATTCTTGAATTGTTGCCTTGTCCACAAGTGGGAGCTAGGGCACTGGAACATCAGGGTGGGAAAATCAGGGTCCTGATAACAGTAAGGGAGGAGCACTCACTCTCTGAGAGCCACAGGGTCCAACCACGGTGACTAAGACCAAAGGCTCTGAAGAGATGCTGAGCAAAGGCCAAACCCACTATCCAATTGATTATTAATCCTAATGGGATAGATAGAAAAAGAAACTTCCTAAGTCAGTGAAAAGGCAATAGCCTAGGCATCCAAGGAAATCAATGATGTTCACAGTGCAGAGTGATCCAGGGACAGAGTTCTGAGATAGACCGGAAATAAAGAGAGATGACACAGTAGAAAGGGACCACCTTGGTCTGGCTATTTAGTACTGTCGCATCAGTTTTGCTTTGCTTCTTCCATTAGACTGCCAGAGAATATTCCATGTGCATCTCTTTGAAAAATCCTGCTATACTTTTCCTAACAGTGAGGAAGCAGAAGCTGAGCAACATTCAGAAGCCACTAACAGGTGATAAACCTAGAAAGGGAACAAACCAGGAATAGAATCAGCACCAAGCTTCTTCTGACCTAGTTTTTGTATTTAGAAATTTCTGTATTTTTTAAATCACCTTTTCTACCAGAACCGTAAGATTGACCTTTTAATAACCATAGAACTGCCAAAAATTCATTGCCATATCCCTTGCCTTCTCTGAGTTCTTCCCACCTTCCATCCGCCCCACCCATTAAGAGTTTCCACTACCTAACTGGATAAAAAATTAACGCTATGAGCTATACAGGTATGAAAGTAGGGACCATGGAAATAATTCAAAGACTCTGGCAAAATTAATAGGAGAGAAATCTCAAGGAGCAATCAATTAATGCAATCCATTTGTTTTACACAGGAAGACCTTAAGGGAAATTAAGGTCGTGTAGTCAAAGTAGACTTTAAATCTCTTAGATCCTGCATTTTTTAAAAACTGCTTATCATTAAGAAGAGTTTTAAAATCTTAGTTATCAAAAAACATTTTTACTTAAAACAAATTACATAAGTACATAAAATAAATAGATTGAGGAAATTTGCTCTAAAAACAGTGATAGAACCAACGGTATACTTCAGTTAGGGTCCGTTATTGTTCATCACCCTGTAAGAGAAGGCCAGACACACACACCATTTGTTCGGCTCCATCTGAATCTAACTCTTGAATAAAGAGTGCACTGAAAAAAAGGGTAGAATTACTTCAGATGAAAATAATTTGGCCCAGTTAGATGCATACTATGTAGAAGCAGCATCAAAATTTGCTATAAATCAAGAGACATAACTGGGATAATTCCTACTTGAACAAGCTATAAAAGTCAATATACAACCTGCCTGTGGAGAAAAGGGGGAGAAGAAAAGTCTGGATCAGCCCACTCCTCACTTCAGATGACAGGGAAGTCTTTCTTGTGAATTTTTTTCCCATTAGTTCACCATTGCACCTTTTCCTCCTGAGGTGCCTGAAGTCAGGGATGAGTTTCAACCCTGCATTTCTGATGAGAGGTTTCATCTGCAAGATGATACGTGACATCACTCTTCCTAGTGCTGAATTTATCAAACCCTTCATCAAAGGACCTGCCAAATATTTGTGCCTTACCAGCAGATCCTTGAGGACAGAAACAATGCCCATATTGTTCAGGATTACCATTACCTTTATTTACTAATATTAGTACAGAAAATTACACTGCAAAATATTTACAGATACATGGCAACAACTATATGATAAAAGCATGGGAGGGATTTCTATCCTCACCTTACTGAAAAGCAGACTGCGAGAGACTCTAATGTGTCCGGGGGGATGATGGCTAACCAGGAAGGAACCAGAACTAGAACATAAATAGCCCCCTCCTGATTCAGACTACCTCACCTAAGGCTAGTCATAGATGCCTGTACTAAGAGAAATAGATGCTGCTTGTATTAATACAATACCACAAAAAACTAAAAAATAAAATGGGAAAAATCATTTGTTAGGAAAATCAATGGTTTCTTTGATCTTTTTTCTGAATGATTTCTAGGATTAAGTTACTCAACTAGGTAGGCTGATTTAAAACTTTTCAGGATATTTCCCAACACTGAGTTATCCTATACAAGAGCTTTTAGCTATGCTGTTTTCCCAGTTTTCTCAGCCTTAATTCAGGAGTTGACAGAATGACTTACGTCAAAGAATGAAAAAATACTTCTGAAATTTTACAAAATATTCTAACAAATCACCTCACTCACTTCAAACTGTAGCTGCTCCCAAATACAAATGCCATATTTATTTTAAGGATCTAGGATATCTGAAGAGTAGTAAAGATCTGCTCAGCATTTCTTTCACTGTAGGAAACTGTAAATTCCACAGACATGCTATACAATGTGGTTCTTATTTAGAAAAGGAAGAGAAAGCGAAGGCATGAAACAATATATTATTTGTTTTTAGTGTGTTTTACACTCAAATTATTTGACTTAGGCTGCAAGAAGCAGAGAGAGATAACCCCATATGAAGCACCTCCTAAACTTCAAACCTCTTTTAAGGGTTTGAAGACAGATGTAGGATGTCTGCTGGCTTTGATAAGCAGCTGTAAAAGAAACGACAGAGCCTTAGGAAGTGGAAAGAAACACAAAAGTGTATTCATTACTCAACTTAGTAAAATTATGATAAAGAAAAGTTGCACTATTTATGTAAGGAGAGAGCTAAAATTCTTAAATACAGAGCATATATATTTCTTACAGCAGCAATCTAAATTTTAATAACAGGAAAAGTAGATATGTTTCTTTTTAAAATTTTTATTAAATTAGAAAAGTATAAATCTTACTGCTCTTGATATTATTACTTAGTCATTGAAAGAATAAATCATGTGTTGGACAAGCTATAAAAAATTTCATTTGAATCTTTCTTTTATTAAAAGGAAACATTTTTTAAAATAAACTTCTCATAAGGGATTATGCCAAGTATGTACTTCAAAGCCTGTTTCTCTTTGATGGGAGCTAGAGGCAAGTCATAATCTAATTGTCAAGGGTCCTTGGAATTCATTTCCAACCTATTCATTAACCACTAGAAATATTTATTGGACAACTACTACCTACCCACCGTGATTGTTTTATAAAGAGGGAAAAAAAGTGTCCCTCTCTTAGTGCAGGATCTCTAAAGCTTTCTCTGTCAACTTTTGTGTAGCTCTGAATGCCGACCACACTTCACTCTTTGTTGATAATAAGCAAGTAGGGAAGAAAGCAGAGAGATATATTTATTCAGAGAGTCTGTGTAAATTATTTAAAGCTACAGCAGTTTTCTTTCATATTTATTACTTACTTATGGCAACAGTCTAAAGTCAAGATTTTGCTGTTCCCTGTATGTTTGATTTACATAGACAGTAAATAATTCTCACTTGTAAAAAATCACTTAACACAGGGAGAGGACAGCTGTATACAAGCCAAGGAGAGAGGCCTCAGAAGAAACCAGCCCTGCCCTGATCTTGGACTTCTAACCTTGAGAACTGTGAGGAAATACACTTCTGTTGTGTAAGCAAAAAAAAAAAAAAAAAAAAAAACAATTAAACTCCATAACCTTGGGAATTTTCTACTTTACTTGATTATATTAGGAGAATTGAGAATTGTACATGATTTTTTCTTTTCATTATAATTTATTTGCTTGCATTGCTTTCACATTTTGATTACTTCTTTGAACTTTATAAATATCAACATTTTTATGAACATCAGATCTATGTACCCTTACTGCCTTAATGAGCAAAGCAAATGTTAAGCATGTCATTAAATATTGGTAGATAGATCTAAATTTTTTTAATTATAATTTTTAAAATATAATTTAAAGTATAATTTTTAAATTATATTAATCTTGAAGAGCAAGTTACCTACAAAGCTTAAAGTACTTGACTTTCTAGAAATTGAACTGATTTTTTTTGGCTTAACTTAAATTGGTTTCTCTAACTAAAAATGGTATAAAATCACATTCCAACTTAGAGGTCTTAAAACATTGACTTAGTAATCAGGTTATTAATTCATTAACGTGAAAATATATTTTAACATTAACCATTCTAATCGTAAGTATTTAGTTTTAAAGTTTTAAGTTAAACAATAGAATCAACTGAAAATTAGAGTGGGTACTACAATTTATTTTTGCTTTGTTTTCAAAAACTACGTAACAGAAATATAGAAATAATAGACTCTCCAATATAAAGACACTTTGGATTAGTGACACCAACAAATGTTTAAGTTTCACTATTTTTACTCACAGCTTCCTGGCTTAGGTTCATTTTTCTTCCTTTCTTTTCAATGAAATATAATTGACTTGCAGTATTATTTTAGCTTCAGATGTACAGTGATTTGATATTTTTATACATTATAAAACAAGCACCACAATAAATCTAGTTACCATCTGTCACAATAAAAACTTATTACAGTATTTTTGATTATATTCACTATGCTATACATTCCCATGAATTATTTATTTTATAACTGGAAGTCTGTACCTCTTAATCTTCTTCACCTATTTTAATCATCCCCTACCCTCCTCTCCTCTGGCAACAATCAGTTTGTTCTCTCTCTATATAAGTCTGTTTCTATTTTGTTGTTTGTTCATTTGTTTTGTTTTTTCAGATTCCACATATAAGTGAAATCATATGGTATCTGTCTTTCTCTGTGACTTATTTCATTTACCATAATACCCTCTAGGTTCATCCATATTCTCGCAAAAGGCAAGACTCCATTACTTTTTATGGTTGAGTAATAAGGCACTGTATGTATTTACCACATCTTCTTTATCCATTCAGCTATTGATGGACACTTGGGTTGCTTCCATATCTTGGCTATTGTAAATAATGCTGCAATGAACACAGGGGTGAATAAATCTTTTCAAATTAGTGTTTTTGTTTTATTTGGAAAAATACCCAGAAGTGGAATTGCTGAATTATATGACAGTTCTATTTTTAATTGTTTGAGGAGCCACCATACTGTTTTCAATAATGGCTGTACCAATTTACATTGCCACCAACAATGCACAAGAGTTCCCTTTTCTCCACATCCTTGCCAACGTATTATTTCTCGTCTTTTTGATAATAGCCATTCTGACAGGGGTGAGGTAAATATCTCATTGTGGTTTTTATTTGCCTTTCTCTGATGATTGTGATGTAGAACACCTTTTCATCAACCTGTTGCCCAACTGTATATCTTTGGTGGAAAAAGATCTATTCAGATTCTCTACCCATTTGTTAATTGGATTGTTTGATTTTTTGCTTCTAAGTTGTATAAGTACTTTCTATATTTTGGATATTAACTCCTAATCAGATATATTGTTTGCAAATATCTTCTGCCGTTTAGTACGCTGCCTTTTTGTTTTATTGATGGTTTCCTTCACTGTGCAAAAGATTTTTAATTTGATGTAGTCCCATTTGCTTATTTTTGCTTTTCCTTCCCTTGCCTGAAGAGACATATCAAAAAAACATGGCTAAATGTGGATCAGAATCAAATGAGGAAAGCATTCTCAACATCCTGGTTAAAAGAATTTCTGTCAGTGATGTCCTCCAATTAGGAAGTGTTAGCAGGAGACCTTCAAATTCTCCATATCCTAAACACTCCTGGTTGAATTGAAAAAACCTTGAACTCATAGATGGGGAGGGCAGAGTAATGTAGTCCCTGGACTTCTGATGGCATCTGCAGCATAGACATACGGGCACAGATTCTGAAACCAGACTGACAGGGTATGAATCTCAGTTTTGTCACTCATTAGCTTGAGCAAATGATTGAACTCCTTTGTGACTCAGTTTTCTTATCTGTAAAATAGGAATAATAGTATTTACTTCATAGAAATATTAATGAAGATTAAATGAATTAGTGTGTGTAAAGTGCTTGGAGTTGTGCCAGGCACAAAGTAAATGTTAAATAAATGTTACCTTTTACTATCCAAAAAAAAAAAAAAAAAAAGCATGGCTAAGACCAATGTCAGAAAGAGTACTGCCTATGTTTTCTTCTAAGAGTTTTATGGTTTCAAATCTTACATTTAAGACTTTAATCCATTTTGTGTTTATTTTTGTATAAAGTATGAGAAAGTAGTCCAATTTGATTCCTTTGCATCTAACGGCCCAGTTTTCCCAACACCATTTATTAAAGGAGCTATCTTTTCCCCATTGTATATTCTTACCTCCTTTGTCATAGATTATTTGACCATATAAATGTGGGTTCATTTATGGGCTCTTTATTCTGTTCCATTGATCTATGTGTCTGTTTTTGTGCTAGTACCATACTGCTTTGATTACTGTGGCTTTGTAGTATAATTTGAAATCAAGAAGTGTGATAACTCCAGCTTTATTCTTTCTCAAAATTATTTTGGCTCTCCAGGGTGTTTCATGTTTCCATACAAATTTTAGAATTGTTTGTTCTATTTGTGTGAAAACTGCCATTGGTATTTTGATAGGGATTGCACTAAATCTGTAGATTGCCTTGGTGAGTATGTCGTTTTTTTTTTTTTTTTTTTTTTTTTTTTTTTTTTTTTTTTTTTTTCTTTATTCCCGTCTTGCCACTAGGTTCTTCATGGCCTTTTTTTTTTTTTTTCCCTTAGATTCCATATATATGTGTTAGCATACTGTATTTGTTTTTCTCTTTCTGACTTACTTCACTCTGTATGACAGACTCTAACTCCATCCACCTCATTACAAATACCTCCATTTCATTTCTTTTTATGGCTGAGTAATATTCCATTGTATATATGTGCCACATCTTCTTTATCCATTCATCTGTCGATGGACATTTAGGTTGCTTCCATGTCCTGGCTATTGTAAATAGAGCTGCAATGAACATTTTGGTACATGACTCTTTTTGACCTATGGTTTTCTCAGGGTATATGCCCAGTAGTGGGATTGCTGGGTCATATGGTAATTCTATTTGTAGTTTTTTAAGGAACCTCCATACTGTTCTCCATAGTGGCTGTATCAATTTACATTCCCACCAACAGTGCAAGAGTGTTCCCTTTCCTCCACACCCTCTCCAGCATTTATTGTTTCTAGATTTTTTGATGATGGCCATTCTGACCGGTGTGAGATGATATCTCATTGTAGTTTTGATTTGCATTTCTCTAATGATTAATGATGTTGAGCATTCTTTCATGTGTCTGTAGGCCATCTGTATATCTTCTTTGGAGAAATGTCTATTTAGATCTTCTGCCCATTTTTGGATTGGGTTGTTCATTTTTTTGTCATTGAGCTGCATGAGCTGCTTGTAAATCTTGGAGATTAATCCTTTGTCAGTTGCTTCATTTGCAAATATTTTCTCCCATTCTGAGGGTTGTCTTTTCGTCTTGTTTATGGTTTCCTTTGCTGTGCAAAAGCTTTTAAGTTTCATTAGGTCCCATTTGTTTATTTGTGTTCTTATTTCCATTTCTCTGGGAGCTGGGTCAAAAAGAATCTTGCTGTGATGTATGTCATAGAGTGTTCTGAGTATGTCGTTTTAACAATTTTAATTCTTCCAATCCATAAGCATGGTATATATTCCCATTTACTTGTGTCATCTTCAATTTCTTTCACCAGTGTCTTATAGTTTTTCAAGTACAGGTCTTTTACTCCTTAGTTAGATTTATTCCTAGGTTTTTAATTCTTTCTGATGCAATTATACATGGGATTGTTTTCTTAATTTCTCTTTCTTATAGTTCATTGTTATAGAAACGCAACCAATTTCTGTATATTAATTTTATATCCTTCAACTTTACTGAATTCATTTGTTAGTTCTAATAGTTTTTTGGTGGCATCTTTAGGATTTCCATATGTAGTGTTATATCATCTGCAAACAGTGACAGTTTTACTTCTTCCTTTCCAATTTGGATTCCTTTTATTTATTTTTCTTGTCTGATTGCTGTGGCTAGGATTTTCAATACTATGAAGAGAAGTGGCAAGAGTGGTTATTCTGGTCTTGTTCTTGATTTTAGAAGAAATTCTTTCAGCTTTTCACCATTGAGTATAATGTTGGCTGTAGGTTTGTAATATATGGACTTTATTATGTTGAGGTATATTCCCTCTATAGCCACTTTCTTGAGAGTTTTTATCAGAAATAAATGTTGAATTTTGCCAAAAGCTTTTTTGCATCTATTGAGATGATCATATGATTTTTAATCTTCAGTTTGTTAATGTGATATATCATGTTACTTGATTTGCAGATATTGAACTATCTTTGCATCCCTGGGATAAATCCCACTTTATCATGGTGTATCATCCTTTTAATGTATTGTTGAACTCAGTTTGCTATATTTTGTTGAGGATTTTTACATCTATATTCATCAGTGATATTGGCCTGTAGTTTTCTTTTTTGTGGTATCATTGTCTGGTTTTGGTATCAGAGGATGTTGGCCTTGTAGAATGAGTTTGAAAATGTTCCTTGTTCTTCAATTTTTTGGAAATAGTTTGAGAAGGATAGGTGTTAACTCTCCTTTATATATTTGATAGAATTCATCTGTGAAGCCATCTGGTCCTGGACTTTTGTTTGTTGGGAGTTTTTTTCATTACTGATTCAATTTCATTACTGGTAATCAGTTTGGTCATATTTTCTATTCCTGATTCAGTCTTGGGAGATTGTGTGTTTCTAAGAATTTATCCATTTCTTCTAGGTTGTCCAATTTGTTGGCATATAATTGTTCATAGTAATCTCTTATGATCTTTTGTATTTCTGTGGTATCAGTTGTAACTTCTCCTCTCTCATTTCTGATTTTATTTATTTGGGCCCTCCCTCATTTTTTCTTGATAGGTCTGGCAAAAGATTTATCAATTTTATTCATCTTTTCAAAAACCAGCTCTTAGTTTCATTGATTTTTCTTTTTTTTTTTTTTTTTTTTTAGTCTCTATGTCATTTATTTCTGCTCTGATCTTTATGATCATTACTTTGAACTCTTTATTAGGTAGATTGTTTATCTCTATTTCATTTAGTTCTTCTTCTGGGGTTTTGTCTTGTTCTTTCATTTGAAATGTATTCCTTTGTCTCCTCATGTTGCCTAATTCTCTGTGTGTATTTCTTTGTATTAGGTAGGTCTGTTACATATCTTAGTCTTGGAGATGTCCTGTGGGGCCTAGCCACACACTCCTCCCTGGTCAACAGAAATATATGCTCTAAGGGTATCCCCTATGTGGGCTGTGTGTGCCCTTCTGTTATGGCAGGGCTGACTACTGTGGGTGCACTGGTAGGCAGGGTTGGCCCCTGTCCCAGTTGGCTGCCAGGCCCTGACTTGTGTAGTGGCTGCCAGCCTGCTAATGGGCAGGGTTGGGTCCCAGTGCAGCAGGATGCAGGGCCCAGGGGAACCCAGGGCTGGTGCTGGCCCACTGGTATGTGGGTAATCCTCCAGCACTAAAAGGCTACAGGGAGAACTCCAAAATGGTGCTTTCCAGCACCAATGCCCTCATGATAGAACAAGCTCCTAAAAATGGCTACCACCAGCATCCATGTCCCCAGTTGCCTCCTGCTTCTCCAAGAGGTTCTCCAAGATCATCAGGTGGGTCTGACTATTAAAGGGCATGCATCTGTGTGCATGCCCTTTCAGAGTTGAATCTGTTTCCTATAGCCCTCTGGCTAACCTTCAAAGTCAGATGTTCTGGGGCTCATCTTCCCAGAGCAAGGACCCTCAGGCTGGGGAACTTAATATTGAGCTTGGACCCCTTGTTCCTTGGGCAGAATCTCTGCAACTGTGATTATCCTCCCACTTGTGGATCACCTACCAGGGTTGTGGGTCTTGACTATACCACACCTCTGCCCCTCCTACCTATCTCATTGTGATTCCTTCTTTATCTCTTTAGTTGTGTAAAATCTTTTCTTCTTGTCTTCAGCTCATTCCCATAGATGGTTGCTCTCTAAATAGTTGTACCTTGGTGTATCTGTGGGAGGAGGTGAGCTCAGGGCCTTCCTATTCCACCATCTTCTTGGGTTCATTTTTTAAAACTATCAGAAGAGAAGTATGGCATATTTGGTATAGAATAGAAAAGAATCGAGTCCTAGAGTCATCAGACATGACTCTGGAATGGAGAGACCAAGCCATGGCCATAAATCTGAAGTCTCAGGATGGCAAGAAAGACTTTTGTAATGAAGCTTTGTGTTTAAGGAAGAACTCTTGGAGATCAGTTGCATGGAAGAGCCCATTTTTTTTTAGGGAACCAGAATCTACTAACCCAGACCTGTGCCAAAATAGGACCTCTTGTTTCTAGTTCTGTCTTGTGGCAACCATGGTTGTCCTAAAGAATTTAGGCCCATGATTTACTCGCACACAGTGAGGAGGCTTCAGTTGTGGTGTCTGAATTATGAATGTGTCTATGATATTCAATTTCCCTTGCTTGGCAAAAAAATTCCTAAAGAGATTATCTAAAGTCATTCAGGTAAACTTAATCTTCTAGGAGAATCCAGTGCCCCTTCTCCTTCCTCTAACCACCTAGGATAGGAATAGAAGCCTTAGGCCAAATGTACTCAACATATATAAAATCACACTGATTGTCTGACAAGCATGTCGATTGTCATGAACCTCAAGTCCCCTATTGTGCAATTGATGACTGAATTAGTGAACACATTATCTCTTTTAAGTAGAAAACACTGAGAGCTCTGCCCATATACTCCATGTATGCACATTCAGGGAGAAGTTAGTTTGGAACAGAAGGAACAGGGAATAGAAAGGTAACATTTTTGTTAGTTTTGTGGCAAAAACCCCAATCTCTAATACCATCCTCCACTTGAAGCTGAGATATATAAGGAAAGCACTTATCAATAAACAAAAATTTTATTAATGTGTTTTGTTATTCAAGTTATCAAAGCTAAAAGGTTCCCTTGAAGCCATCTCTGTGTTAGTGCCTAGATAAGAAAAAATATACTTGGATAACATAATGCAAAAAGAAAGGAAACTAATGACAAAATCATACTAAATCATTAATAAACACGCACTGAGTATTCTAGAAATTACAGCAACAATATATTCCTAACTCCATAACTTTAACAGCATTATGACTATTAATGATAGCAGTAGGTAAATTATTTTCAGATTGATACATCTCAGGTGTGTTTATGTTCCATCAGATCAATATAAAATGTCCAGTCTTATAAACCTAAAAACTACTGTCAATGGCATGCTGAATAATCCTTTGAATGGTTCATCTCAGTAAGGATCCTAACATTATATCTGTTTTCTAATATGAGCTCAAAAATTGCTCTGATTCTAAACTAGGTATTGAAAATCAATTGGGAATTCTTTCAAAGAATGAATACCTAAACGTACCTTAATCCAGTCAGGCAAATTTAGATATTTCAGAAATTTAAATATAACCTAAAACACTGACGTTTTCTTGTGCACAAGAGCTATAAAGAATTTTGTTACATAGAGAAAAATTGAACATCTGCTTTAAAAAATAGAGTTCTAAAACGCTAATCCATAATTGAATGATATATTTTAAAGAAATATATAAATGAATGGTTAACTAGTTAGCTATTTCTCTTTCTATATATATATATATGTGTGTGTGTGTGTGTGTGTGTGTATATGTGTGTGTATATATATATATATATATATATATATATATATATATATATATATATATAAAGTATAAGGTCTTAAGGATATCAAACTCTCCCAATTTGAAGAACCAGACAGACCTGGGCTTGAAGGTTTCTCTATGGTTTTTTATGCAACCATAGGAAAACTACTTAGATTCTTTTAAAATGTTTCGTCAACTGTTAAGTCAAAATAATAATATCTACCTCACAAGGTGGATTAAATAAGATACCATATTAAGCATTTAGCGTGTACCTAGCCTATGGTGCACTAAATGTTCATTAATATTAATAATTACAATTATTAACCATAATATGCCAAGTACAAATGGAGTTGGCAGTCATGGGAAACTTCCTGGAGAACAAAGGAATTGAGTTGGACCTTTATGGGCAGCAACAGTATAATGGATGCCAAAGCTTATGCACATAGAATGTGCTAACTCAATATTTTTTAACCTGTTGCTTTGTGGAGTAATCAAAACTGTTCACTAAAAGAAGCTAGTCACAAAAGACCACATATTCTATGATTCCGATTACATTAAATTTCCAGAATAGGCAAATCTATAGAGACAGAAAGTAGATTAGTGGCTGCTTAGAACTAGAGGAGGGATAGGGAGGTTGCAGCATGATAGCAAAGGGTATGAGCTTTCTTTGTAAGGTGATGAAAATGTTCTAAAATTGATTGTAGTTATGGTTACACAACACTCTGAATATATGAAAAACCATTAAATTGTGTACTTAAAAGGGTGAGTTGTATGGTATATGAATTATTTATCTCAGTAAAGTTGCTACAAAAAAAAAAAACTGTTCACTAGGGATCTCATTTTTCCTATTCTTCTGTAATATGGACAAAGTGTTTCTGAGCATGCACTCTCCATTTGCGCAGCACGGCTCAAGGGGGAAGAAAGGACTAAGCCTCAGAGAGACCATAGCTATTGTCCTTCTGCCCTGGAATTCTTCCTTCAATAGGCACAAGAGTTTTTCCGGGCATGTGCAATTGAAATGCATCCACTCTAAACAAAATATCTTAAAATGGTAGAATATATTGGCATGAAAAGAAGAAAAAATTTCCCTAAGTTAAAACTCTTTGAAGCACTTATGTCATTTAAAGTTGCCAATGGGTCTAGAGCTTAAGAGAAAATATAAGATTAAAAGAAATTGTGAGCTCGAAAATAAGAACCAGAATAAAAGATAAAATTTAATTCAAAGAATTTGTTCAGTAGCTCTTAGGACTTAAACTGCCTTCAGATGCATTAACCCTAAGCTGCCAAAAATTCACTGAGTGGCAGACTGGTAAGCTAATACAAAATGTGCCTATTTGCTGGCTGTGAAAGAAGGTCACTTTTTCATATATTAACTGTGGCCTTTCTATCATCTACTTATATATGTAAATCATTTGGCTTTATTAGTAGAAACACAATCTACTAAATTCTCTGATACCATAACCCAGAAATTATTCCTTTTTATGATTTTCTTCTTTAGATTACATAATGTTCTGTTTAGATCCCAATGGTGCATGTTTATACACAGATATACCCACATGTTCAATATTAAATAAGAGAGAAATTACTGAAAGCTTTAAATTATTACAAAACATAACTCATGAAATTCTCCCACTGGACAAAGCATTGGGCAGAACACTTTCCAGTCCTCTGCCATAAAGGCAAGAATTTACTCCAATTCTTAGGCAGTTAGACAGAGGCCGATATCTGGCTAGATGGTAAAGAATTGGTGAGGTTGAAAAATTGGAGGGAAGGAGGCTTGGAAAGAAGTGTGTGAAAGGAATACTTGGAAAAACACCAGATCGTGAAAATATCTGTACCTCAGGTAGGTTCTAACATCATCAGTCCCCATAAAAGGAGCCTTAATAACCCAGATGTATAAGCTGAATGTGAATGTGAGTCATTCTACTTCCACGGTTGACCAATGTTATTAATGTCCAATTTGCCAGCAACAGTGGCCAAACATGATGTCTCAAGGGAACTAGCAGCTATATGGTAATTGTTAATTAAGTTGTGGCCTTTTCATTGCAAAGGAAGCAATCCATAAAATATTGCCCTCAATTAAAGTACCAGCTTTACATTTTAAATTAGCAAGCTGATGTTCAAAGGCAATAATCCTATGGAATAGCCAAATGCCTTACTAGAAACTTGGCTGTGCTACCAATTTGCAGACAAGACTTTGTAAGTTTGGTATGCTGACTTACAGGATGTGGTATTTGCTCTGAATTAATGACTGATATATATGATTCTATTTCCCAAAAAATGCAGAAGTCTTGGTTTGAAGGGGAAGCAGTGCAGATGAGGCTCCTATAATTATATCTAATGATCTTCTTGACAAATTATTTGCTTTTGAGCCCAGGAATTTGCTTTTCTATAAGTTTTAGTACCCAAGGAAGATATGTGTATACTAATGAACACAATAATGGTTTCTCTGAGTTAAAAACAGGGGCTGCATCCTGATAATTTTGGTTTCATCCTGTCTCTAGGCAGAGAGTTTAAAATTGCAGCTATGCTATTGTTTGAGATTGACTATCAAGAGTAAATAGGATTTCTGCTCTACAATGGGGGCTGGGAAGAGTTAGGCTAGAACCCAGGGAGATTGTTGTACAATAATGAAAATCAGTGAGTGTGCTTCAAGCCTTTATAGAAAGGACCACTGAGTCCTGTAAAAGATGAAGGATTGGATCACATCACTAAGGAAAAAGTACCAAACAACCAGGATTCTGTTCAAATGGAAGAGAAACATGGACTAGGTAGTGGAGAAGCAAAATGATACTACCTGCAGAAATGAGAACTCTAGCCTGTATATTTATTCTCTCACTTTCTGAATATGTATTATCAAATGTGCCTGTGTGTTTGTAAGTGTACACACATTTCATTCTCCTTTCTTTCCTTTTATAGTATTAAATAGAGAGAATATTGGCAATGGCCAAATTTAACATTTATCAAATAGGCTGCAAAATATTGATCTCTTCCCTTGGTCTGTGAGTGATACTCTATCTTTTAAAAAAATTCTTTTTCAAGGTTAAGTTCATCAGAGTCAGTTTCTGCTACTTAGAACCAAAGAACTCAAATAGTGATTATGTATTAATCATGTACATATATCAATACCTTAATTTCACCCATGATTTTATGGCCAATATGTACTAAAAAGAAAGTCCATAAATTCCATAAATCAATTATTGTTCAAATCCTTGCATATCAGAATTATTTAAATCTAACAAATTATTTTCTAACCAAATTTCATCAACTCCATTTCAAACTACTTTTAGCCTGAGGGAGAAGGGTAAGATAATGTTAATAACCAACATGTACTGAGCACCTACTATGTGTCTGGCTCTGATACATTTCGTTTAACACTCATGAGTTACTTATTATAATTATACCAATATTGTCAAATAGGAAATTGATATTAACAATTTTCCATAATCACACAGTAAGTACCAGTGTTATATTCTCAACTATTATACTGTCTCCTTAAAAGTCAGTCTATTCAAGGAGTCTGTAAAGAGGCCTTGGGGATGTTGCCTCTGGGGGGAAAGGGAGTAAAATAGTCTGTAGGGACAACATTGTAAAACACAAAGAAGAGTAAATTATATTAAAAGAAACAATATTCCAAAACTTTGTAGAAGAAAGTTGTTGGTTTTTTTTTAAGGTGGGAGCAGCTTCAAATACTTACAAAGAGATCAAGGATTTCAGATGCAGAAGTGACCAGGGGGCAAACAAAGGAGCAAGGATAATGGTCAGCCCTTCCACAATTCCCTACATCTTACGCAGAGGGAGAGCAACAAATTGTGGGCGCTTAGGACAGAGAGGTAGGACAATGATCTCATGACTGAAACATACAAGATAAAGGGGAGCTCCTAATAGATCCCTCAGGGTGGTGTGTCCTGCACCTCCCCTCCAATAAGTAGGCAACAATAAATAGTCAGAAAAAGCAGTCAGCCTAAGCAACAATTAAAAGCAAACATATGAGCCTACAGATAAGAATCACTAACCAATTGAGAAAATCAAAGCCAAGAAAGAGAGGTACTCTCCCGAAATGTGGAAAGTGCAGCAAAGGTACACAAAGTATTACTTTGAAGACGTGTAATTTATGTCCTCAGAAATAATGTGAAATGAAATTGCTTCCATAAAAAAAAGTTTCACCTGAATAACTTCGATATTGAAAGATAATTATTTAAGAAAGTAACTTTACAGTGGAAAAACCCTGGCAAACACTACATTGGCCAGGGAATCATGGTTAACATCATCAGTGATGAGTCATGTTGCTAGCAGGTACACCTCGATCTGATAGATGAGAAGGGCACTTCACCACTGTGGCACTCTTTACAAAAAATGACAACCCTAATAATGAGGAAAACATCATACAAACTGGGGATATTCTATAACATCCTCAAAACTGTCAAGGTCAAGAAAAACAAGTCTGAGAAACTGTCTCAGACCTGAGGAGACTAAAGAGACATGACAACTAAATACAATATGGTATTCTGAATGAGAGACTAGAAGGGAAAAAGAACACTAGTGAAAAAATTTAGTTTGAATAAAGCCTGGAGCTTAGTTAATAGTAATGCACCAATGTTGGATTTTTAGTTTTACAAATGTATCATGGTTATGTAAGATGTCAGCAATAGAGGGAATTGGGTGAAGGGCAGACAAGAAGTCTTTACTATTACTGCAACTTTTCTGTTAATCTAAAATTATTCCAAAATTAAAATTTTATTATTAAAAACTTACTCAAATCTAAAACTGAGTAGCAGGACCATTAAGCAGAAAAATAAGGGGAAGTATGATTTAACATTCTGACTTCATTAATATGATAGATTACATATTCTTTTTTTTTTTAATTTATTTATTTATTTATTTTTATTTATGGCTGTGTTGGGTCTTCGTTTCTGTGCGAGGGCTTTCTCTAGTTGTGGCAAGTGGGGGCCACTCTTCATCGCGGTGCGCGGGCCTCTCATTATCGCGGCCTCTCTTGTTGCGGAGCACAGGCTCCAGACGCGCAGGCTCAGTAGTTGTGGCTCACGGGCCTAGTTGCTCCGCGGCATGTGGGATCTTCCCAGACCAGGGCTCGAACCCGTGTCCCCTGCATTGGCAGGCAGATTCTCAACCACTGCGCCACCAGGGAAGCCCCAGATTACATATTCTAAAAAGCCCTTTCCTACACAACATTCAGATCCTAGATAAATTACGATAAATATACTTTTAAACAAACTCTTTTGGGTTTATAAAAATTTAAGAGCAATTTCCTGAGATAAATAAAATAGTAAATGTATTTTACATCATAAAGTGTTAACCTAAAAACAAAGAGGTAATTTTTAGTACTCAATATTGCCCTGGGTGATTAAAAACTAAAAAAAAAAAAAAAATTGTCCTTTCTGAGAATTTGTAACAATAGACCTGCTTTCACATGTTTGTGGTTTGAATTTTTCCTACCATTTCAATCAAGGAATCCCCAGGCTAAAGAGTGGATAAAAGTCACAGGTTGGTAACAACCTCTGGCCCCCAGTGAAAGTAAAAAGAAATCCTACAATGAGAAAAACATTTTTAATCTAAGCACTTCAGATTAAGTCCAAGCAAATCTAAGTTCATATTTGAAAAAAAAACTAACAAAAAAAAGCTAACATACAATGAAACAAGCCACCAGTAGCAAGTGAGCAAAAACACATCAGTGTTCATTATAGATTATAGTCCAAAGACTTCAGATACAGGAATGATCAAATATAGATTAGAAAAAATTATGTGTGAAATGTTGAAAGAAAAGTAGGAATAAATAAAAGCATGAAACAAAAGACTCAAAAATGTTCAAAAAGATCTGAAAGTAATAAAACATAAATTATCAATCTGAAATTATAATTTTTAAAACTAAAATAAAAATGGATAAGTTAAACAGAAAATTGAAGAAAGCTGAGGAAAGAATTGGAGAAACTACAAATATATTTGAAGAAATCAGTCAATATAGACAATAAAGAGGTAGAAAATATGAAAGAGAGGTTAAGTTCATTGAAGGATAGACTCAGAAATTCTAACATGTGTCTATTTAGAGTCCCAAATAAAAGTATTAGAAAAAATGAGGAAAAGGAAACTTTAAAAAAGGTAATAGCTAAGAATTTTCTAAAACTATGCATACATATAATTCATAGATCAATGTAAATATAGCTGACCCTTGAACAACTTGGGTTTGAACTGTGGGGATCCACTTATATGCATATTTTTTTCAATAAAAACATATATGTACTATAAACGTATTTTCTCTTCCTTTTGATTTTCTTAATAAAACATCTTCTTTTCTGTAGCTTACTTTACTGTAATAATACAATATATAATACATTTCACATACAAAATATGTGTTAATTGACTATTTATGTTATCAGTAAGGTTTCTGGTCAACAGTAGGCTACTAGTAGTTAAGTTTGGGGGGAGTCAAAATTATACATGAATTTTCAACTGCCAAGGGAGTCAGTGCCCCTAACTCCCATGTTGTTCAAGGGTCAACTGTACCACCAAAACAAATCTACTCCTATAGTGCAAAAGAGCAAGAGAAAACCTTAAAAGCAGTCAGAGAATAAAGACAGGTAATCTAAAAAGATGAGACAATTAAAATTACAGCTGAATTCCCAACAATGGAATCCAGAAGGCTTTGGAATAACATCTTTAAAGAGCAAATAGAAAATAACTGGCCACCTAGAATTATATACATAGTGAAACTACCTTTGTAAGGAAAAAGGCCAAATAGAGCCTTTTCAAATAAACGAAATACATTCAGTTTAACAGTAACAGAGTTTCATGGAAAGAATTTCAAAACAATGAACATTAGAAAGAAGATAAGTGACCATAGAAGGAAGGCCTGAAATTTAAGAAGAGTGAGAAGAAATATATAAAGAAATGTTGACTGTGAAAAAAACAATAATAATATCTACTTTGGAGTATTGGAAATATAAGTTAGAACTAAATTACTTGACTGTCTAAGCATGTCAGGAGGATAGGATCAGTGTTAAAGCATTATAAATTTCTTGTCTTGGGGGGGAGAAATCAGAGATTGATTAATTTTTTACTTTCTTAAGTTAAATAAGCGTGTTAAAGTTGCTATAGTAACCTCTAAAGAACAGTTAGAAAATACGTACATGTTAAACCAATAGGAGAAGGGGAAGAAAACATAATCTACAAGATGGAGAGAGAGAAAATAAAACCATACCTAGAAACAGTAGGACAATAAAAACAAATTAAAATGATAGAAATTATTACAAATGGAGAACTATTCACAATTCATGTAAACAAACAGAACTCAAAAGTTGGTGGACTAGATTAGCGAACAAAATCAAATTGCATTAGCACCTCTAAAACATAAAGATAGAGACAGAAGAAAGTTAAAGGATGAAAAAATACACAGTAAGCTAAAACGATCAAAAGAAAGCAAGTGTGGCTAGGTTAACACAAAAAATTTAATATACAAAATTAAAGATATAAACCATTATTAAAGGTAAAACATAATACTGCATAAGGATGAAAGTTTAAAATCACAGGGAGTATATACACATATATGAACTTCTAACAAAATAGTGTCAATAAAGTTAAGGAAATAGCCAAAAGAACTACAAGGTAAAAGTGAGTAATCCACCATTACAGCTATAGATCTGACATCTCTCTCAGTAACTGACAAGTTAAGCACAAAAAAATAGTAATTGTAAAGAAGATTTAAACAATACAAATAAAAATATTGATTGTGCATTTTGATATAACCAAAAAGTTAAGCATCATCTTATAAAGTTTTTTAAAAGAACAAAAAAAAAAAAAAAAAAGAACAAATTAAATCTAAAGTAAATAAAGGAAACAATAAAAGAAAAGCAGGAATTCAACAGAAAAAAAGACAATAGAATTATTTTTAAAAGGCAAACAAAGAGATTCTCTGAAAGGATTAACAAATTTGATAAGCTCATGGCAAGACTGATTAAGAAAAGGAGAAAGACAGTATTAAATATTAAAATTTCTAGGATGACCACTAAGAAAATAGAAATAAAATGCATAAATGTCAAAACAATGGAGGGGGTAGAGAATGAGAGAAAACACTTTGAGTCCAAAAGAAGGCAAGAGAGGAAATTTTTTTAATGGGTCAAAAAGAAAACACCACAAAATATAACAGAAATGATATATATCTGAAATGACAATACATATAAAGCACCAATTAACTTACCAATTAAAACAAAGATTAAAAAATTGGATACTAAATATGCAACTCTAGGTGCAAAACAATGTACCAAACAAAAATATAGAGCAAAAAATATATAAATGTAATTATAATAATGTCAGACAAACTAGGGCAAAAATATATCAAGCAATAAAGCTATCAATACATATTAAGTCAGGTTCAATTTATCAGAAAGCTATAATCATTTTAAACAAATAAGGTAGCAGCAAAATTGTCAGGACTTGAAGAACAAACTGACAAATCTATATCATAGTGAGATTTGTTAAAGCTCTCAGTCCTCCGTAGGTAAAGCATACAAAAAGAAATCATTCAGGATTAGATTATTTAATAACACAATTAACAAATTTGATCTAATGTATGTCAATAAACTGGTGACTACACATTTTTGAGCAAATATTTATGATAGAGAATACACACTAAGGCCATTGAGCAAGTCTCAACAAACTCAAGCATCTAGTTTCATAGAGAAAAAAATTCTTTAACCTAACATAATTAAATTTAAAATTATAGCAAAACTGTAATTAAATATCAAAGGATAGCATGCAATTAGAAATTTACAAACACATCTAAATAGTTGAGTCGAAGAATAAATATCATTTATATGTGAAATATTAAAAAGTCAAATTTACACAAAGAGAGAGTAAAATGGTAGTTACCAGGGGATAGTGAGTAGAGAGATAAGATATGTTGTTTAAGGGTACAAATTTACAATGAGTAGTAAATAAGCCCTAGAGATCTAATGCACAGTATAGTGAATATAGAGAACAATATTATACTGTAATCATCAAACTTGTTAGAACTTAATTATTCCAACTACTAAAAAGAAAGGATAATTATGTAACCTGACAGAGGTAATAATTATCACTACAATAGCAATCATATCACAATGTATAAAAGTGTCAAATTACATATATACATTACCAAACATAAAATAGATAGCGAGTGGGAAGCAGCTGCATAGCACAGGGAGATCAGCTCGGTGCTTTGTGACCACATAGAGGGGTGAGATTGGGAGGGTGGGAGGGAGGGAGATGCAAGAGGGAAGAGATATGGGGACATATGTATATGTATAACTGATTCACTTTGTTATAAAGCAGAAACTAACACACCATTTTAAAGCAATTATACTCCAATAAAGATGTTTTAAAAAAATAAAATAAAAGTGTCAAATTAATATGCTGTATACCTTAAATTTATACAATGTAATATATCAAGTATATTTCAATTAAAAAAGAGTTGAAGAATAAATCAAAATATAAATTAGAAAATACTAATAACTGGTAAAGTAAATCTACATGTCAAGACTTGCAGGATGCAGCTACTATGGTTTTTAGAGAGAAACATATAGTCTTAAATTCTGATATTAGAACATAAGAAAGACTGAAAATTAGTCAGTTTAGATAGAACTTTAAAAGTAGAAAAAGAAAAAATAGAAAAAACTAAAGATGATACAATATAAGGAAAGAATAGAAATTAATAATATAGAAAACAAAGTTCAGTGCAATAGTAAACAAAGATAAAACCTTATTCTTTGAGAAGACTAATGAAATTGACAATACTCTGACATGACTAAGATAAAAGGCAAAAATCCACAGTGTGGCAGAGTTTTTAAGGCTAATAAGAGAATACTATTAAAAACTTTTGACAATATTGGAAAATAAAACTGAAATGAAACTGACCATTTCCTAGAAAAACATAACTTATAATGACAGCGTACATAAAAACTCCTCAAAATCAATAAGGAAAAGAAAATAAAACTCAAGCGAAAAATGAGCAAGAAACAAAACAGACATTTCATTAAAAAGGAAACCCAAAGGCTTAATAAACCTATAAAAAGATGCTCAATCTCATTAGTAATTTTTAAAATATAAATTAAAGTCACAATATGAAATAATTTTATTACCACTAGATTGTCAATAAAGTCATAAATCTCCACATGTGGAGCTATAATAACTCATATGCTACTGTTCAGCTGATTTGGTACAAATTCTTTGCAAATTATCTAGTATATCAGAAGATGAGCAGAACCTACAGGGCAGCAAATCCACTACTCAGTGTGAACTCTATTCAGGAAAACTCTCCAGTGGGGAACTAACTATCTGATACTAAAGCAAATCTTATAGAGTCACATTTTTTAAGTGTAAGAGACAGGTTAATAAAAATAATAGACTAAAAAGTTAAGAAATATACCTAGATGCATGTGGAAATTTAGTGTATAAAGGGATCTCAAATAAGTTGGAGAACAGATGAATTATACAACAGTGGGTTTAGGACAACTGAATAGTCATCTAGAAAAAAATAATTAAGTTGGATTCATACCTCATATCCTATACCTTGATAAATTCAAAATGGATACATGATTTTTTTTATTTTACTAATTTTTAAAAATTTTTTATTAAAGTATAGTTGATTTACAATGTTGTATTAGTTTCAGGTGTACAGCAAAGTGATTCAGTTATATATATATTTACTTATATATATATTTATGCATTCTTTTTCAGATTATTTTCCATTTTAGGTTATTACAAGATATTGAATATAGTTTCCTGTGCTATACAGTAGGACCTTGTTTTTTATCTATTTTATATATAGTACTGTGTATACGTTAATCCCAAAGTCCAAATTTATCCGCCCCCCCCCCCGCCCTTTTCCCCTTTGGTAACTGTATGGCTATGAGTCTATTTCTGTTTTATAAATAAGATCATTTGTATCATTTTTTTAGATTCCACATATAAGTGATATATGATATTTATCTTTCTCTGTCTTACTTCACTTAGTATGATAACCTCTAGGTCCATCCATGTTGCTGCAAATGGCAGTAATTCATTCTTTTTATGGCTGAGTAATATTCCATTGTATATATTCAAATTGATAAATTCAAAATGGACACATGATTTAAATAGGGAAGTGAAAATATAAAATTACAAGAAGAAACCACTTGGTGATTATTTTAAACTCAGAGAGAAAGACCTTCAAACTATGACACAAAACACAAGACTTGTCAAAATCAAGATTTGACTTTTTTTTAAATACATGGCAAGCATCTTTAGGATTCTCGATGGATAGTATCATGTCATCTGCAAACAGTGAAAGTTTTACTTCTTTTCTGATTTGGATTCCTTTTATTTCTTTTTCTTCTCTGATTGCTGTGGGTAAAATTTCCAAAACTATGTTGGATAATTGTGGTGAGAGTGGGCAACCTTGTCTTGTTCCTGATCTTAGTGGAAGAATAAAATACCTAGGAATACACACCTACCTAAGGAGACAAAAGACCTGTGTTCAGAAAACTATAGGACACGGATGAAAGAAATTAAAGATGATACAAACAGATGGAGAGATATACCATGTTCTTGGGTTGGAAGAGTCAACATTGTGAAAATGACTATACTACCCAAAGCAATCTACAGATTCAATGCAATCCCTATCAAACTACCAATGGCATTTTTCACAGAACTAGAACAAAAAATTGCACAATTTGTATGGAAACACAAATGACCCCAAATAGCCAAAGCAATCTTGAGAAAGAAAAACAGGGCTTGAGGAATCAGGCTCCCTGACTTCAGACTATACTACACAGCTACAGTAATCAAGACAGTATGGTACTGGCACAAAAACAGAAATATAGATCAATGGAACAGGCTAGAAAGCCCAGAGATAAACCCATGCACATATGGTCACCTTATCTTTGATAAAGGAGGCAAGAATATACAGTGGAGAAAAGACAGCCTCTTCCATAAGTGGTGCTGGGAAAACTGGACAGCTACATGTAAAAGAATGAAATTAGAACACTCCCTAACACCATACACAAAAATAAACTCCAAATGGATTAAAGACGTAAATGTAAGGTCAGACACTATAAAACTCTTCAAGGAAAACATAGGCAGAACACTCTTTGACATAAATCATAGCAGGATCCTTTTTGACCCACCACCTAGAGAAATGGAAATAAAAACAAAAATAAACAAATGGGACCTAATGAATCTTAAAAGCTTCTGCACAGCAAAGGAAACCATAAACAAGACGAAAAGACAACCCTCAGGATGGGAGAAAATATTTGCAAACGAAGGAACTGACAAAGGATTAATCTCCAAAGTATACAAGCAGCTCATGCAGCTCAATATCAAAAAAAACAAACAACTGAATCCAAAAATGGGTGGAAGACCTAAACAGACATTTCTCCAAAGAAGATATACAGATTGCCAACAAACACATGAAAGGATCTCAACCTCACTGATCATTAGAGAAATGTAAATCAAAACTACAATGAGGTATCACCTCACACCAGTCAGAATGGCCGTCATCAAAAAGTCTACAAACAATAAATGCTGGATAGGGTGTGGAGAAAAGGGAACCCTCTTGCACTGTTGGTGAGAATATAAATTGATACAGCCACTATGGAGAACAGTATGGAGGTTCCTTAAAAAACTAAAAATAGAACTACCATATGACCCAACAATCCCACTACTGGGCATATACCCTGAGAAAATCAAAATTCAAAAAGAGTCATGTACCACAATGTTCATTGCAGCTATATTTACAATAACCAGGACATGGAAGCAACCTAAGTGTCCATTGACAGATGAATGGATAAAGAAGATGTGGCACATATATGCAATGGAATATTACTGAGCCATAAAAAGAAACGAAATTAAGTTATTTATAGTGAGGTGGATGGACCTAGAGACTGTCATGCAGAATGAAGTAAGTCAGAAAGAGAAAAACAAATACCATATGCTAGCACATATATATAGAATCTAAAAAAATAATAAAAAAAATGGTTCTGAAGAACCTAGGGGCAGGACAGGAATAAAGACGCAGATGTAGATAATGGACTTGAGGACACGGGAAGGGGGAAGGGTAAGCTGGGACAAAGTGAGAGACTGACATGGACATATACACACTACCAAAGGTAAAATAGATAGCTAGTGGGAAGCAGCCACGTAGCACAGGGAGATCAGCTGGGTGCTTTGTGTCCACCTAGAGGGGTGGGATAGGGAGGCTGGGAGGGAGACGCAAGAGGGAAGAGATATGCGAATATATGTATACGTATAGCTGATTCACTTTGTTATACAGCAGAAACTAACACACCATTGTAAAGCAATTATACTCCAATAAAGTTGTTAAAAAATAAATAAATACATACATACAGACAGACAGACAGACATGGCAAAAAATACCATGAGGATAGTCTAAAAACAACAAACTGGGGAAGTATTCATAATTTATATGCCATTAAAATTAAAAATAGCTCCTAATATTCAATAAGAAAACGACTAATATATCTTTTGAACATAGAAATGAACAAAGGCTATGAACATACAGTTCACCAAAAAAATGAAATATAAAAAGTAGGAAAAGATATCCATCTCAGTTCATGATAAGAGATATGCTAATTAACCACTACCATCTTTCATCTATCAGATTGATAAAGATTGAAATTGATCCTATTTGTCCATTTATCTTACCTGCTGGCTTGGTTACATACATCCCCATACTACAGGAAAAGCCTCCTAAAATGTAGCTTCCTCTCTGGTGGTTCTGAGAGTACATTGCTTCTTTGTCACTACATCATGAAAAACTGCATTAACTTATAAAATCTGGTACTATACTCTCTGAGAACCATGGAACATCAGATCAAAATATAGAAAACCTCTTTTGCAGTCTAAGGGAAGAAAAACCTCCTAAAGGTCAATAAAATAGTAGTAATAATAATGCTAATAATAATACAGCCACATGCCTTGCAGTATACTAGGCATGCATTTTAATGCTGAATCCTTTTAATATTAACACTGAATTCTTTATTAAGGAAGACACAGTCCAGTCGAGGGTCTAAAGCAGAAATGTTTCATTGTTTGGGGGGAAAGCAACATTTGACAGAGACAGTGACAAGTCATTCATAGACAAGTAATTGGAGAATATTTGGTGTTCATTTCAAATGAATAATCCAATTGAAAAAAAATCCTTAAAACTGAAAAATGAGATTTTTTCAGAAGCATATTCCTATTCTTGTAGCTTTTTGAGAAGATAAATGTGTTCAGAATAACCAGGCATAGCCATTCCCTTCCTCACAGTCCTGACCCACAAAGCTACTGTTGTGTTGGGTTCAGCATAGTGCATCAGTGTATTTTGCTCTTCATCAAACAAGTTGTATGAAAGAATATCTGGAATGAGTATGCAATCTGCTTCTCTGTAGAAAGGAGAGACTCCTCCATGCTCATCATAGTATGATGTGGTAATTTTGTCTACATGAAGGCAGATTGCAATGCATTATTGAACAAAAACCATTGCAAATCTGTTATGTCAGCTCTGGCACCAACAACATGAATCGTTAACTCTGAGTCATATATCAAACACTGTATAATTAATGTATTACCTCTGGATCTTCTCTGCTTTAAAAAAAAAAAGTGATCAGGAGCAGTTCTTCATGATTTAGGATATAAGCTGTTTCTCCCACTCAAAGCAGAGAAACACTGGGTTTGTTAATTGCCCTTCCATCCAAATCTGTTCTGGCTAAACCATTTCCAGCTCCATCAAACTTTTCAAGTCTATGACTCCAAGATCAAAGAATTGACATGTCTGACTGAATACCCTGAATAAAATCTTGAAATCTGATTACACAAACTGAAGTTGTCAATCAGGAAAACACATTTTTATCCAGTTAAACATGAAACCATCAGCTAGCAAGTGTCAGGCAAATACATGAACGCATAAGAATGATTAGTTCATCACTCTGATAACCAGTTATCATAATATATCTATTTCTAAAAACATGCTGAGAACTGCATAGTAAATTCTTATGAAGGCCACAGAATCTCATGTGAAAGACCAAGTAAATACAGTCACGTGTTGCACAGGCAAGATAAAGGAGGAAAATCTGTTTTGGTTCATTTCTATTTTCATTTTAGACCTAGAGAAAGTTAATCTTCACCCAAACTTTAACTTCTTTTCCTGCCTTCATTCATCCTCCCTATGGCCGTCTATACAAGATTGCTCTAATCATTGGTAAGCTGTTATCTAACAATATTTGATTATTTGACAAAAATATATTATTGTTTTTACTGCTTCCAGAAGCTTTTGAATTTTATTTAGATAAGCATCTGGGGTGTGAAAACAGTAGGAAAATAGTGACATTCCACGTTCCAAATGTGGAGAGAGATTTAAGGACAGCTGGGACTTACCAAGGGATGTTAAAGGATACAGCATAAATGGGTGACTGCTGTATATGTTGTTCTTGAAAGGAAGGCAGTGGCATAGCAGCAAACCTTCTGAATCTCAATTTTATTTTCTATCCAAATAAGGCAATACTTTGTTCCCAAAATTAACACATTACTTTAAAACTACCTTACCTATTTCACTATGATATAAGTAAGTATATTAAAGTACTTTGAAAAAGGAATAAAAAGTATTTTCATCATTTTAAAATATTTTCTCATTAAAAACAGTAGCAATATTAATGAACTACAAAAACTTCTTTCAGATTTTGTCATTATTAAAATCAAATCTGATAAGAATATGGATCTGGGACTTCCCTTGTGGCGCAGTGGTTAAGAATCTGACTGCCAATGCAGGGGACACGGGTTCGATATCTGGTCCGGGAAGATCCCACATGCCATGGAGCAACTAAGCCCGTGTGCTGCAACTACTGAGCCTGCCCTCTAGAGCCCATGCACCACAACTACTGAAGCCTGCGTGCCTAGAGCCTGTGCTCCGCAACGAGAGAAGCCACCGCAATGAGAAGCCCGCGCACTGCAACGAAGAGTAGCCCCCGCTCACTGCAACTAGAGAAAGTCCACGCGCAGCAACAAAGACCCAACGTGGCCAAAAATAAATAAATAAATTTATATATTAAAAAAAAAAGAATATAGATCTGGGATAGAAAATCCATTCAAATAACGTTTTAACCAAAAATTGAATTCATAAAAAGTGAAAAAAATAATATTATTTATGCAGGAAAAATGTTTCTGGATGGAAAAATAGAAATCTATTGTCTACTTAACTACCAATTTCTTCCTAGAAATGGATACCACTCACCCAAACAATAAATCTTTAAAGTTACAAAATGAGGTGTGTGTGCACATGTTTTAACAATATATCCTACTTGTATACAAATAATATTTAATGTAAAAGTAGCCTCTTCTATCAGGATACACGATAAACACATGATTTAGCTAAATAAATTTCTAAAAGACTTTTATTAAATTCGTAAGAGAATCAGGACTTAAACTTCATAACTTTTAAAATATAAAATCATCTTGACCTTTCAATGGAATCTAATCTAAGTTAACGTTCCGTTTTTTTGATAGTAGCCATCCTGACCAGTGCAAGGTGGTAGGTATCTCATTGTGGTTTGGGTTTGCGTTTCACTGATGACTTTGAGCATCTTTTCATATACCTGTTCATATGCCACTTGTGTGTCGTCTTTGAAGAAATGACTATTCAATCCTTAACCCATTTTTTAAATCAGCTTGTTAGGGTTTTTTTTTTGATTTTGGAGGTTTTTGCTATTGACTCCTTATGTATTTTAGAGATGAATCCCTTATCAGATATACTGTTTGCCAATGTTTCCTCCCATTCCACAGACTGCCTTTTAGCACTCCCATGTTCATTGCAGCCATCCATTGGTTATTCACAATAACCAAGATGTGGAAACAACCTAAATGTCCATCCACATATTAATGGCTAAAGAAAATGTGATATCGAATACAATGGAAATTCTGCAATATGTGACAACATGGATGGACCTTGAGGACATTATGCTAAGTGAAATAAGCCAGTCACAGAAAGACAAATACTGTACAACTGCATTTATATGAGATATCCAAAATAATCAAATTCGCAGAATCAGAGAATGGAATGAGGGGCTTGAGAGAAGGGAAAATGGAGAGTTATAATCAATGGGCATAAAATTTCAGTTAAGTAAGATGAATAAGCTCTAAAGATCTGCTGTACAACATTGCACCAGTAGTCAACAATAGTGTATTGTACACTTAAAAATTTGTTAAGAAGGTAGATCTCATGTTAAGTGTCCTTACCACAATAAAATAAAACCATAAACAAAGAACACAACCATTTAAAGCAAGCAAGAATGTTTAAAACAAAA